>NW_027365070.1:0-143224 GCF_046119375.1 Phyllobates terribilis | reverse complement strand
CTCCTGACATCCTCTGTGCTGCTGGATCCTGCTCCCCCCTCCATGTAACTCTCAGCCTGTGATCTCCTCCTCTCCTGACATCCTCTGTGCTGCTGGGGATCCTGCTCCTCCCTCCATGTAACTCTCAGCCTGTGATCTCCTCCTCTCCTGACATCCTCTGTGCTGCTGGGGATCCTGCTCCTCCCTCCATGTAACTCTCAGCCTGTGATCTCCTCCTCTCCTGACATCCTCTGTGCTGCTGGGGATCCTCCTCCTCCCTCCATGTAACTCTCAGCCTGTGATCTCCTCCTCTCCTGACATCCTCTGTGCTGCTGGGGATCCTGCTCCTCCCTCCATGTAACTCTCAGCCCTGTGATCTCCTCCTCTCCTGACATCCTCTGTGCTGCTGGGGATCCTGCTCCCTCCTCCATGTAACTCTCAGCCTGTGATCTCCTCCTCTCCTGACATCCTCTGTGCTGCTGGGATCCTCCTCCTCCCTCCATGTAACTCTCAGCCTGTGATCTCCTCCTCTCCTGACATCCTCTGTGCTGCTGGGGATCCTCCTCCTCCCTCCATGTAACTCTCAGCCTGTGATCTCCTCCTCTCCTGACATCCTCTGTGCTGCTGGGGATCCGTCCCCCCCTCCATGTAACTCTCAGCCTGTGATCTCCTCCTCTCCTGACATCCTCTGTGCTGCTGGGGATCCTCCTCCTCCCCTCCATGTAACTCTCAGCCTGTGATCTCCTCCTCTCCTGACATCCTCTGTGCTGCTGGGGATCCTCCTCCTCCCTCCATGTAACTCTCAGCCTGTGATCTCCTCCTCTCCTGACATCCTCTGTGCTGCTGGGATCCTCCTCCTCCCTCCATGTAACTCTCAGCCTGTTGATCTCCTCCTTTCCTGACATCCTCTGTGCTGCTGGGGATCCCGCTCCATCCTCCATGTAACTCTCAGCCTGTGATCTCCTCCTCTCCTGACATCCTCTGTGCTGCTGGAGATCCTCCTCCTCCCTCCATGTAACTCTCAGCCTGTGATCTCCTCCTCTCCTGACATCCTCTGTGCTGCTGGAGATCCCGCTCCTCCCTCCATGTAACTCTCAGCCTGTGATCTCCTCCTCTCCTGACATCCTCTGTGCTGCTGGAGATCCCGCTCCTCCCTCCATGTAACTCTCAGCCTGTGATCTCCTCCTCTCCTGACATCCTCTGTGCTGCTGGGGATCCTGCTCCTCCCTCCATGTAACTCTCAGCCTGTGATCTCCTCCTCTCCTGACATCCTCTGTGCTGCTGGAGATCCCGCTCCTCCCTCCATGTAACTCTCAGCCTGTGATCTCCTTCTCTCCTGACATCCTCTGTGCTGCTGGGGATCCTGCTCCTCTCTCCATGTAACTCTCAGCCTGTGATCTCCTCCTCTCCTGACATCCTCTGTGCTGCTGGGGATCCTGCTCCTCTCTCCATGTAACTCTCAGCCTGTGATCTCCTCCTCTCCTGACATCCTCTGTGCTGCTGGGGATCCCGCTCCTCCCTCCATGTAACTCTCAGCCTGTGATCTCCTCCTCTCCTGACATCCTCTGTGCTGCTGGAGATCCCGCTCCTCCCTCCATGTAACTCTCAGCCTGTGATCTCCTCCTCTCCTGACATCCTCTGTGCTGCTGGGGATCCTGCTCCTCCCTCCATGTAACTCTCAGCCTGTGATCTCCTCCTCTCCTGACATCCTCTGTGCTGCTGGGGATCCTGCTTCTCCCTCCATGTAACTCTCAGCCTGTGATCTCCTCCTCTCCTGACATCCTCTGTGCTGCTGGGGATCCTCCTCCTCCCTCCATGTAACTCTCAGCCTGTGATCTCCTCCTCTCCTGACATCCTCTGTGCTGCTGGGGATCCTGCTTCTCCCTCCATGTAACTCTCAGCCTGTGATCTCCTCCTCTCCTGACATCCTCTGTGCTGCTGGGGATCCTCCTCCTCCCTCCATGTAACTCTCAGCCTGTGATCTCCTCCTCTCCTGACATCCTCTGTGCTGCTGGGGATCCTGCTCCTCCCTCCATGTAACTCTCAGCCTGTGATCTCCTCCTCTCCTGACATCCTCTGTGCTGCTGGAGATCCTGCTCCTCCCTCCATGTAACTCTCAGCCTGTGATCTCCTCCTCTCCTGACATCCTCTGTGCTGCTGGAGATCCTGCTCCTCCCTCCATGTAACTCTCAGCCTGTGATCTCCTCCTCTCCTGACATCCTCTGTGCTGCTGGGGATCCTGCTCCTCCCTCCATGTAACTCTCAGCCTGTGATCTCCTCCTCTCCTGACATCCTCTGTGCTGCTGGAGATCCTGCTCCTCTCTCCATGTAACTCTCAGCCTGTGATCTCCTTCTCTCCTGACATCCTCTGTGCTGCTGGGGATCCTGCTCCTCCCTACATGTAACTCTCAGCCTGTGATCTCCTCCTCTCCTGACATCCTCTGTGCTGCTGGGGATCCTGCTCCTCCCTCCATGTAACTCTCAGCCTGTGATCTCCTTCTCTCCTGACATCCTCTGTGCTGCTGGGGATCCTGCTCCTCTCTCCATGTAACTCTCAGCCTGTGATCTCCTCCTCTCCTGACATCCTCTGTGCTGCTGGGGATCCTGCTCCCCCCTCCATGTAACTCTCAGCCTGTGATCTCCTCTTCTCCTGACATCCTCTGTGCTGCTGGGGATCCTGCTCCTCTCTCCATGTAACTCTCAGCCTGTGATCTCCTCCTCTCCTGACATCCTCTGTGCTGCTGGGGATCCTCCTCCTCCCTCCATGTAACTCTCAGCCTGTGATCTCCTCCTCTCCTGACATCCTCTGTGCTGCTGGGGATCCTGCTCCTCCCTCCATGTAACTCTCAGCCTGTGATCTCCTTCTCTCCTGACATCCTCTGTGCTGCTGGGGATCCTGCTCCTCTCTCCATGTAACTCTCAGCCTGTGATCTCCTCTAATCCTGACATCCTCTGTGCTGCTGGGGATCCTGCTCCTCTCTCCATGTAACTCTCAGCCTGTGATCTCCTCCTCTCCTGACATCCTCTGTGCTGCTGGGGATCCTGCTCCTCTCTCCATGAAACTCTCAGCCTGTGATCTCCTCCTCTCCTGACATCCTCTGTGCTGCTGGGGATCCTGCTCCTCTCTCCATGTAACTCTCAGCCTGTGATCTGCTCCTCTCCTGACATCTCTGTGCTGCTGGGGATCCTGCTCCTCCCTCCATGTAACTCTCAGCCTGTGATCTCCTCCTCTCCTGACATCCTCTGTGCTGCTGGGGATCCCGCTCCTCCCTCCATGTAACTCTCAGCCTGTGATCTCCTCCTCTCCTGACTTCCTCTGTGCTGCTGGGGATCCCGCTCCTCCCTCCATGTAACTCTCAGCCTGTGATCTCCTCCTCTCCTGACATCCTCTGTGCTGCTGGGGATCCTGCTCCTCCCTCCATGTAACTCTCAGCCTGTGATCTCCTCCTCTCCTGACATCCTCTGTGCTGCTGGAGATCCTGCTCCTCTCTCCATGTAACTCTCAGCCTGTGATCTCCTCCTCTCCTGACATCCTCTGTGCTGCTGGGGATCCTGCTCCTCCCTCCATGTAACTCTCAGCCTGTGATCTCCTCCTCTCCTGACATCCTCTGTGCTGCTGGAGATCCCGCTCCTCCCTCCATGTAACTCTCAGCCTGTGATCTCCTCCTCTCCTGACATCCTCTGTGCTGCTGGAGATCCCGCTCCTCCCTCCATGTAACTCTCAGCCTGTGATCTCCTCCTCTCCTGACATCCTCTGTGCTGCTGGAGATCCCGCTCCTCCCTCCATGTAACTCTCAGCCTGTGATCTCCTCCTCTCCTGACATCCTCTGTGCTGCTGGGGATCCTGCTCCCCCCTCCATGTAACTCTCAGCCTGTGATCTCCTCCTCTCCTGACATCCTCTGTGCTGCTGGGGATCCTGCTCCTCTCTCCATGTAACTCTCAGCCTGTGATCTCCTCCTCTCCTGACATCCTCTGTGCTGCTGGGGATCCTGCTCCTCCCTCCATGTAACTCTCAGCCTGTGATCTCCTCCTCTCCTGACATCCTCTGTGCTGCTGGGGATCCTGCTCCTCCCTCCATGTAACTCTCAGCCTGTGATCTCCTCCTCTCCTGACATCCTCTGTGCTGCTGGGGATCCTCCTCCTCCCTCCATGTAACTCTCAGCCTGTGATCTCCTTCTCTCCTGACATCCTCTGTGCTGCTGGGGATCCTGCTCCTCCCTCCATGTAACTCTCAGCCTGTGATCTCCTCCTCTCCTGACATCCTCTGTGCTGCTGGGATCCCGCTCCTCCCTCCATGTAACTCTCAGCCTGTGATCTCCTCCTCTCCTGACATCCTCTGTGCTGCTGGGGATCCTGCTCCTCCCTCCATGTAACTCTCAGCCTGTGATCTCCTCCTCTCCTGACATCCTCTGTGCTGCTGGGGATCCTGCTCCTCTCTCCATGTAACTCTCAGCCTGTGATCTCCTCCTCTCCTGACATCCTCTGTGCTGCTGGGGATCCTGCTCCTCTCTCCATGTAACTCTCAGCCTGTGATCTCCTCCTCTCCTGACATCCTCTGTGCTGCTGGGGATCCTGCTCCTCCCTCCATGTAACTCTCAGCCTGTGATCTCCTCCTCTCCTGACATCCTCTGTGCTGCTGGGGATCCTGCTCCTCCCTCCATGTAACTCTCAGCCTGTGATCTCCTTCTCTCCTGACATCCTCTGTGCTGCTGGGGATCCCGCTCCTCCCTCCATGTAACTCTCAGCCTGTGATCTCCTCCTCTCCTGACATCCTCTGTGCTGCTGGGGATCCTGCTCCTCTCTCCATGTAACTCTCAGCCGGTGATCTCCTCCTCTCCTGACATCCTCTGTGCTGCTGGGGATCCTGCTCCCCCTCCATGTAACTCTCAGCCTGTGATCTCCTCCTCTCCTGACATCCTCTGTGCTGCTGGGGATCCTGCTCCTCTCTCCATGTAACTCTCAGCCGGTGATCTCCTCCTTCCTGACATCCTCTGTGCTGCTGGAGATCCTGCTCCTCTCTCCATGTAACTCTCAGCCGGTGATCTCCTCCTCTCCTGACATCCTCTGTGCTGCTGGGGATCCTGCTCCCCCCTCCATGTAACTCTCAGCCTGTGATCTCCTCCTCTCCTGACATCCTCTGTGCTGCTGGGGATCCTGCTCCTCTCTCCATGTAACTCTCAGCCTGTGATCTCCTCCTCTCCTGACATCCTCTGTGCTGCTGGGGATCCTGCTCCTCTCTCCATGTAACTCTCATCCTGTGATCTCCTCCTCTCCTGACATCCTCTGTGCTGCTGGGGATCCTGCTCCCCCCTCCATGTAACTCTCAGCCTGTGATCTCCTCCTCTCCTTACATCCTCTGTGCTGCTGGGGATCCTGCTCCCCCCTCCATGTAACTCTCAGCCTGTGATCTCCTCCTCTCCTGACATCCTCTGTGCTGCTGGGGATCCTGCTCCTCCCTCCATGTAACTCTCAGCCTGTGATCTCCTCCTCTCCTGACATCCTCTGTGCTGCTGGGGATCCTGCTCCTCTCTCCATGTAACTCTCACCCTGTGATCTCCTTCTCTCCTGACATCCTCTGTGCTGCTGGGGATCCTGCTCCTCCCTCCATGTAACTCTCAGCCTGTGATCTCCTCCTCTCCTGACATCCTCTGTGCTGCTGGTGTTAGTGTGACCTGTGAGATGGTACTCTGCCCGGGCAGCCTGAGCACGTTCTGTGAGTGCAGCTCCGGAGTATAGTGCAGCCTGTGTCTTGCAGGGAGCGGGAGGAGCAGCTGAGTCGGGTGACGGAGGTGCAGCGGCTGCAGGCGGAGGCCACAGACGAGTTCAAGCGTCAGGTGGAGCGCAACACGGAGAAGGCGTACGGCGAGATGAAGGAGCAGGTAAAGCATGGCGGCTGTGGGGCGGGGCTTAGAGTGTGATCTCATTATCATTGTCCTGGATTCCGCTGATGACATCACTGAGGAGAGGTTCCGGCTCTGCGGAGATCAGTGGCAGGGATCAGCAGCAGCATGCAGCAGACGGCCCCTGTGCCAGAGTCACGCTGGCCCTGCACATGAGATACTCTGCAGACCACCAAGCGATCCGGCCACAACTGGTGAGATCTGGAGATTGTGCAGAACATGCTGCAGACGATCAGCATCTCGTGTCAGCCCCCCAACTAGTCGTGTAGTCCTGTCCCCGTATCAGAAGCCCTGATCGCCGCCCTAGTGGACACAACATGGAATGGTAGTCATCTAATGCATGACTGTCATCTCTCCCGGCCCCCCGTACACGTGCACACTCAGCTCTGCTGTCATCTCTCCCGGCCCCCCGTACACGTGCATGCTCAGCTCTGCTGTCATCTCTCCCGGCCCCCCGTACTCGTGCACGCTCAGCTCTGCTGTTATCTCTCCCGGCCCCCCCGTACTCGTGCAAGCTCAGCTCTGCTGTCATCTCTCCCGGCCCCCCCGTACTCGTGCACGCTCAGCTCTGCTGTCATCTCTCCCGGCCCCCCCCGTACTCGTGCACGCTCAGCTCTGCTGTCATCTCTCCCGGCCCCCCCCGTACTCGTGCACGCTCAGCTCTGCTGTCATCTCTCCCGGCCCCCCCGTACTCGTGCACGCTCAGCTCTGCTGTCATCTCTCCCGGCCCCCCTCGTACACTTGCACGCTCAGCTCTGCTGTCATCTCTCCCGGCCCCCCATACACGTGCACGCTCAGCTCTGCTGTCATCTCTCCCGTCCCCCCGTACACGTGCACGCTCAGCTCTGCTGTCATCTCTCCCGTCCCCCCGTACACGTGCACGCTCAGCTCTGCTGTCATCTCTCCCGGCCCCCCCCGTACAGGTGCACGCTCAGCTCTGCTGTCATCTCTCCTGTCCCCCCGTACACGTGCACGCTCAGCTCTGCTGTCATCTCTCCCGTCCCCCCGTACACGTGCACGCTCAGCTCTGCTGTCATCTCTCCTGGCCCCCCATACTCGTGCACGCTCAGCTCTGCTGTCATCTCCTCCCGTCCCCCCGTACACGTGCACGCTCAGCTCTGCTGTCATCTCTCCTGGCCCCCCTTACTCGTGCACGCTCAGCTCTGCTGTCATCTCTCCTGTCCCCCCGTACACGTGCACTCTCAGCTCTGCTGTCATGAGCAGCCTCCGCCCGCGCTCTGATGACGAGCCTCCGCTGCTCTCTGCTTCCCCTACAGATGGGGAAGGTGGAGGCCGACCTGAACCGCTCCCGGAGCCTCCGCGAGAAGCAGAGCGAGGAGTTCAGCCGCCAGCTGCAGGAGGTGAAGGAGCGCTGCGCGCAGCAGGTAAGTGACTGCGAGGCTCCGCACCCAGCGCCTGTGTGCATCACATCCAGAGCTGCGCTCGCACTTCTGCACTCTGCTAATATCTGGCAGGTCTGGTTGGTATTTTTGGGGTTTCGCTGTAGTCCGGTGATGTCAGGCGGAGCCCCCCGTCCTGAGAGACACAGATGGCTCTTCGTTCCTCGGCCCCCGCTGTGGATCCTGGACGCCGTCCGCCTGTGTAGCCTGTGCAGTCCTATGTAAATGTGCAGTAGCGGAGGTCTGGATCATTCCCACAGCTGTACAGCGCTGATGCCGCCTCGCTCCCTCCGTCCGGTCGTGGCAGCTGCGCCCTCAGGTTTGGCTCCTTTTCTGCATAGACGGAAGGTTGGAGCTGATGTGGCCCCCCGATGCTGCCGCCCCCTGATGCTGCCGCCCCTCGTCCTGAGCATTTGTCCCAAATCCACCGACACTGAAGAGAAGCTCAAGTGACTGGAGGCAGCGGCCGCAGCGCGGAGAGCGACGTCCTGCAGCTCCGCATCAAAGGCGGCCGGGAAGCCTGCGAGCTCCGGCCAGGTAGGGGGCCGCTCCACCCGTCTGCCAGAATTAGCATCAAAGAGGGGGACGACAAGCCGGAGCACCGACCCTGCCCCGCCACTGACAGCCTGCTGGGGGGAGGCCGGCGCTGGGGGGAGGCTGCCACTGATGAGAAAAGGCGCAGCGGACCCCCACAATCAGGCGCATACCATTATGTGGTGACCACGACATAGAGACCCTTTATAACTGCTGGTTACCAGTGACAAGTGGAAAAAGTTCGCCCAGAGCGCCCCCCCCCCCCGCAGCCTAGAGCGCCCCCCGCAGCCCAGTGCATCAGCCCAGAGAGCTCCCTCCCCGCAGCCTAGAGCGCCCCCGCAGCTTAGAGTGCCCCCTGCAGCCCAGTGCATCAGCCCAGAGAGCTCCCTCCCCGCAGCCTAGAGCGCCCCCCGCAGCCCAGTGCATCTGCCCAGAGAGCGCCCCCCGCAGCTTAGAGCGCCCCCTGCAGCCCAGTGCATCCGCCCAGAGAGCGCCCCCCGCAGACGGCCTCCACCTCCAGCCTGTTATTCTTTCTCGCAGCTTTCCCCCCATTACCATACAGCAATGTTTTGGGGTTCATGCCGGCGGTGCAGAGGGAACTTGGCGGTGGCATGTATTGGGGTCAGCCGGGATCAGTTGTCATGGTGACGGGGTCTCTTGACCAATCAGGTGGTGGAGCTGAAGCTGGAGCAGGAGCAGGAGAAGAGCCGCCTCCACCAGCAGCACCGCGCCGAGCAGGAGCGCCACCTGCAGGAGCACCAGCAGGAGATCCAGCGGCTGGAGCGGCAGCTGCAGGGCGCCATGGCGGAGCACGAGCAGAAGGCACAAGGCTGGAGGGAGCGGGACGCACAGGTGAGCCCGCCGTCTTCTGCGGATTAGGATAGTATTGGATGAACCATCTGTGCCGCCCTGCGGGAAGCCGCTGCTCACTGTCGCCCCACGCTGGGGTCTTGTTTGATGCGCGCTGTCAGCCAGGACAATGCCCCTCGCACCCTCCATATGGCTCCTGGCTGTGGAGACGGCGGAGTGGCGTGTACTGCTGCTGTGATCTGTGCTGCATCCGGGGTGTAAGACCCCCGGCACCTCCTCGCTCTTGCACAGAGGGCAGCGTGACGAGGGGCAGGAGCAGGAGATGATAGAACGGACATGGTGCGGGCAGCGTCCTCCATGGGTCATCCCTGCACATTGTACTGTGGAGATCACACCAGTGCGGTGATGGCGCGGTAACCTGGATCCTTTCCGCACCTCACTGTCCTCCTCCTCCTGGATCCTGTCCTCGTCTCACCTCTCCTCCTCCTACAGTGCTGCTCACCATTATTGGCACCCCTTCATTTTTTCATAGACTGGTACATCTCCATTTATCTCTGAAGATATTGTACAAAGTTATGTAGATCTCCAATGGCATCAAGCCATCGCGAGCACACGAACCCAACTGCTCACTAAGAAGCTATCGGCAAGCGACCAGTGAGCGTATGGCGTCACACCTCCGTATTCCAGCGCATGGAATATGTGTATACGCCTCCGTACAGTCACTGTCGGCTTCGATTATTACTATTCGCTGCCACCACCGTCCAGATTTGAACTATGATACTGGCCTGATCGGACACCTGCGTTTTGGTAGCGTATATGGCTTCGGGCGAGGGAACGATTACAGGACAAAAGAAACCGAAATATTAAATTTTATATTTAATCCAAAAGGGAGGCAATGTTTAGGAAAAATATATAAAAGGATGTTACAAAGGGGACATTAAAATACATAGGCAGTTACATAAAATAAGGATTAAAGAAAAAGCTTACTATAAGATCGCAGAGACGACTCAGTATAGCTGGGGGGGGGGGGAGTCAGTATAGCTGGGGGGGGGGGGGCTCCCCAATGATTTGACCGTTATCCAACATGAGCCTTTGCTTATAGACTCTATACCCCCCCCCCCCCCCCCCCCCCCGGCAATGAACGCTGTCCCCCACCCCTGTGTCTTTTATGCTGAAGGGAGAGACCTGCCCCCACCCACTGTAATGACCTCACGTGGGCTCCAGCCTTCATATTTTTATTAGAATCTCTAACTTTTGGGATAACTTATCGCTGGTGTGATCGGGGGTCGGATGGACTGGGATGGGTCTGATCAAGGGCAGAATGTTCAGCGATAGGTCTGATCAAGGGCAGGATGGTCAGCGATAGGTGTGAGCAAGGGCAGGATGGACTGGGATGGGTCTGATCAAGGGCAGGATGGACTGGGATGGGTCTGATCAAGAGCAGGATGGTCAGCGATAGGTCTGAGCAAGGGCAGGATGGACTGGGATGGGTCTGATCAAGGGCAGGATGGTCAGCGATAGGTATGAGCAAGGGCAGGATGGTCAGCGATAGGTGTGAGCAAGGGCAGGATGGACTGGGATGGGTCTGATAAAGGGCAGGATGGTCAGCGATAGGTATGAGCAAGGGCAGGATGGTCAGCGATAGGTGTGAGCAAGGGCAGGATGGACTGGGATGGGTCTGATAAAGGGCAGGATGGTCAGCGATAGGTATGAGCAAGGGCAGGATGGACTGGGATGGGTCTGATAAAGGGCAGGATGGTCAGCGATAGGTATGAGCAAGGGCAGGATGGACTGGGATGGGTCTGATAAAGGGCAGGATGGTCAGCGATAGGTATGAGCAAGGGCAGGATGGTCAGCGATAGGTGTGAGCAAGGGCAGGATGGACTGGGATGGGTCTGATCAAGGGCAGGATGGACCGGGATGGGTCTGATCAAGGGCAGGATGGTCAGCGATAGGTATGAGCAAGGGCAGGATGGTCAGCGATAGGTGTGAGCAAGGGCAGGATGGACTGGGATGGGTCTGATAAAGGGCAGGATGGTCAGCGATAGGTATGAGCAAGGGCAGGATGGTCAGCGATAGGTGTGAGCAAGGGCAGGATGGACTGGGATGGGTCTGATAAAGGGCAGGATGGTCAGCGATAGGTATGAGCAAGGGCAGGATGGACTGGGATGGGTCTGATAAAGGGCAGGATGGTCAGCGATAGGTATGAGCAAGGGCAGGATGGACTGGGATGGGTCTGATAAAGGGCAGGATGGTCAGCGATAGGTATGAGCAAGGGCAGGATGGTCAGCGATAGGTGTGAGCAAGGGCAGGATGGACTGGGATGGGTCTGATCAAGGGCAGGATGGACCGGGATGGGTCTGATCAAGGGCAGGATGGTCAGCGATAGGTAGGAGCAAGGGCAGGATGGACTGGGATGGGTCTGATCAAGGGCAGGATGGACTGGGATGGGTCTGATCAAGAGCAGGATGGTCAGCGATAGGTCTGAGCAAGGGCAGGATGGACTGGGATGGGTCTGATCAAGGGCAGGATGGTCAGCGATAGGTATGAGCAAGGGCAGGATGGTCAGCGATAGGTGTGAGCAAGGGCAGGATGGACTGGGATGGGTCTGATGGGGACAGGATGGACTGGGATGGGTCTGATTGGGGGCAGGATGGACTGGGATGGGTCTGATTGGGGGCAGGATGGACTGGGATGGGTCTGATTGGGGCAGGATGGACTGGGATGGGTCTGATCGGGGCAGGATGGACTGGGATGGGTCTGATCGGGGGCAGGATGGACTGGGATGGGTCTGATCGGGGGCAGGATGGACTGGGATGGGTCTGATCGGGGGCAGGATGGACTGGGATGGGTCTGATCGGGGGCAGGATGGACTGGGATGGGTCTGATTGGGGGCAGGATGGACTGGGATGGGTCTGATGGGGGCAGGATGGACTGGGATGGGTCTGATGGGGGCAGGATGGACTGGGATGGGTCTGATTGGGGGCAGGATGGACTGGGATGGGTCTGATTGGGGGCAGGATGGACTGGGATGGGTCTGATCAAGGGCAGGATGGACTGGGATGGTCTGATCGGGGCAGAATGGACTGGGATGGGTCTGATGGGGACAGGATGGACTGGGATGGGTCTGATTGGGGGCAGGATGGACTGGGATGGGTCTGATTGGGGGCAGGATGGACTGGGATGGGTCTGATTGGGGGCAGGATGGACTGGGATGGGTCTGATCGGGGGCAGGATGGACTGGGATGGCTCTGATTGGGGGCAGGATGGACTGGGATGGCTCTGATTGGGGGCAGGATGGACTGGGATGGCTCTGATTGGGGGCAGGATGGACTGGGATGGCTCTGATTGGGGGCAGGATGGACTGGGATGGGTCTGATCGGGGGTAGGATGGACTGGGATGGGTCTGATCGGGGGTAGGATGGACTGGGATGGGTCTGATCGGGGGTAGGATGGACTGGGGTGGGTCTGATTGGGGGCAGGATGGACTGGGATGGGTCTGATTGGGGGCAGGATGGACTGGGATGGGTCTGATTGGGGGTAGGATGGACTGGGATGGGTCTGATCGGGGGTAGGATGGACTGGGATGGGTCTGATTGGGGGACAGGGTGGACCGGGATGGGTCTGATCGGGGGGCAGGGTGGACCGGGACGGCTCTGATCGGGGGGCAGGGTGGACCGGGACGGCTCTGATCGGGGGGCAGGGTGGACCGGGACGGCTCTGATCGGGGGGCAGGGTGGACCGGGACGGCTCTGATGGGGGCAGGGTGGACTGGGATGGGTCTGATCGGGGGCAGGGTGGTCAGCGATAGGTCTGATGGGGGCAGGATGGACTGGGATGGGTCTGATCGGGGGCAGGGTGGACCGGGACGGCTCTGATCGGGGGCAGGGTGGTCAGCGATAGGTCTGATGGGGGCAGGGTGGACCGGGACGGCTCTGATCGGGGGGCAGGGTGGACCGGGACGGCTCTGATCGGGGGCAGGGTGGTCAGCGATAGGTCTGATGGGGGCAGGATGGACTGGGATGGGTCTGATGGGGGGGCAGGGTGGACCGGGACGGCTCTGATCGGGGGGCAGGGTGGACCGGGACGGCTCTGATCGGGGGGCAGGGTGGACCGGGACGGCTCTGATCGGGGGGCAGGGTGGACCGGGACGGCTCTGATCGGGGGCAGGGTGGACCGGGACGGCTCTGATCGGGGGGCAGGGTGGACCGGGACGGCTCTGATCGGGGGGCAGGGTGGACCGGGACGGCTCTGATGGGGGCAGGGTGGACTGGGATGGGTCTGATCGGGGGCAGGGTGGTCAGCGATAGGTCTGATGGGGGCAGGATGGACTGGGATGGGTTCTGTTCGGGGGCAGGGTGGACCGGGACGGCTCTGATCGGGGGCAGGGTGGTCAGCGATAGGTCTGATGGGGGCAGGGTGGACCGGGACGGCTCTGATCGGGGGGCAGGGTGGACCGGGACGGCTCTGATCGGGGGCAGGGTGGTCAGCGATAGGTCTGATGGGGGCAGGATGGACTGGATGGGTCTGATGGGGGGCAGGGTGGACCGGGCGGCTCTGATCGGGGGGCAGGGTGGACCGGGACGGCTCTGATCGGGGACAGGGTGGACCGGGACGGGTCTGATCGGGGGCAGGGTGGTCAGCGATAGGTCTGATGGGGGGGGCAGGGTGGACCGGGATGGCTCTGATCGGGGGGCAGGGTGGACCGGGACGGCTCTGATCGGGGGGCAGGGTGGACCGGGACGGCTCTGATCGGGGGGCAGGGTGGACCGGGACGGCTCTGATCGGGGGGGGCAGGGTGGACCGGGACGGCTCTGATCGGGGGGCAGGGTGGACCGGGACGGCTCTGATGGGGGCAGGATGGACTGGGATGGGTCTGATCGGGGGCAGGGTGGTCAGCGATAGGTCTGATGGGGGCAGGATGGACTGGGATGGGTCTGATCGGGGGCAGGGTGGACCGGGACGGCTCTGATCGGGGGCAGGGTGGTCAGCGATAGGTCTGATGGGGGCAGGGTGGACCGGGACGGCTCTGATCGGGGGGCAGGGTGGACCGGGACGGCTCTGATCGGGGGCAGGGTGGACCGGGACGGCTCTGATCGGGGACAGGGTGGACCGGGACGGGTCTGATCGGGGGCAGGGTGATCAGCGATAGGTCTGATGGGGGGGGCAGGGTGGACCGGGATGGCTCTGATCGGGGGGCAGGGTGGACCGGGACGGGTCTGATCGGGGGGCAGGGTGGACCGGGACGGGTCTGATCGGGGGCAGGGTGGACGGGGACGGCTCTGATCGGGGGGCAGGGTGGACCGGGACGGCTCTGATCCCGGCAGCTCGTACACATGGACCCCCCACACTCAGCCCTGATATCTCCCCTGCAATGTGTTTCCGCACTTCCATTCCTCGTGTTGTATCCGGGGATCCTGTCACCGCCCGAATCTGTGGTTACCATGGAAACTGCAACTTCACAGAATGGCCGGAACCTTCAAGATTAAAACTTGTCTTTGTCAAAGCGGCTGCGACTCATCATGTGACCAGGAGATTACACCATTAGATTGTCAGCTCTGTGGTGGAGAGAGAGGAGATTACACCATTAGATTGTCAGCTCTGTGGTGGAGAGAGGAGATTCCACCATTAGATTGTCAGCTCTGTGGAGAGAGGAGATTACACCATTAGATTGTCAGCTCTGTGGTGGAGAGAGAGGAGATTACACCATTAGATTGTCAGCTCTGTGGTGGAGAGAGGAGATTACACCATTAGATTGTCAGCTCTGTGGTGGAGAGAGGAGATTACACCATTAGATTGTCAGCTCTGTGGTGGAGGAGAGAGGAGATTACACCATTAGATTGTCAGCTCTGTGGTGGAGGAGAGAGGAGATTACACCATTAGATTGTCAGCTCTGTGGTGGAGAGAGGAGATTACACCATTAGATTCTCAGCTCTGTGGTGGAGGAGAGAGGAGATTCCACCATTAGATTGTCAGCTGTGTGGAGAGAGGAGATTACACCATTAGATTGTCAGCTCTGTGGAGAGAGGAGATTACACCATTAGATTGTCAGCTCTGTGGTGGTGGAGAGAGGAGATTACACCATTAGATTGTCAGCTCTGTGGAGAGAGAGGAGATTACACCATTAGATTGTCAGCTCTGTGGAGGAGAGGAGATTACACCATTAGATTGTCAGCTCTGTGGAGAGAGGAGATTCCACCATTAGATTGTCAGCTCTGTGGAGGAGAGAGGAGATTACACCATTAGATTGTCAGCTCTGTGGTGGAGAGAGGAGATAACACCATTAGATTGTCAGCTCTGTGGTGGTGGAGAGAGGAGATTACACCATTAGATTGTCAGCTCTGTGGAGAGAGGAGATTACACCATTAGATTGTCAGCTCTGTGGTGGTGGAGAGAGGAGATTACACCATTAGATTGTCAGCTCTGTGGTGGAGAGAGGAGATTCCACCATTAGATTGTCAGCTCTGTGGTGGAGAGAGGAGATTCCACCATTAGATTGTCAGCTCTGTGGAGAGAGGAGATTACACCATTAGATTGTCAGCTCTGTGGTGGAGGAGAGAGGAGATTACACCATTAGATTGTCAGCTCTGTGGTGGAGAGAGAGGAGATTCCACCATTAGATTGTCAGCTCTGTGGTGGAGAGAGGAGATTCCACCATTAGATTGTCAGCTCTGTGGTGGTGGGAGAGGAGATTACACCATTAGATTGTCAGCTCTGTGGTGGTGGAGAGAGGAGATTACACCATTAGATTGTCAGCTCTGTGGTGGAGAGAGAGGAGATTCCACCATTAGATTGTCAGCTCTGTGGTGGAGAGAGGAGATTCCACCATTAGATTGTCAGCTCTGTGGTGGTGGAGAGAGGAGATTCCACCATTAGATTGTCAGCTCTGTGGTGGAGAGAGGAGATTACACCATTAGATTGTCAGCTCTGTGGTGGAGAGAGGAGATTACACCATTAGATTGTCAGCTCTGTGGTGGAGAGAGAGGAGATTCCACCATTAGATTGTCAGCTCTGTGGTGGAGGAGAGAGGAGATTACACCATTAGATTGTCAGCTCTGTGGTGGTGGAGAGAGGAGATTCCACCATTAGATTGTCAGCTCTGTGGTGGAGAGAGGAGATTACACCATTAGATTGTCAGCTCTGTGGTGGTGGAGAGAGGAGATTCCACCATTAGATTGTCAGCTCGGTGGAGAGAGGAGATTCCACCATTAGATTGTCAGCTCTGTGGAGGAGAGAGGAGATTACACCATTAGATTGTCAGCTCTGTGGTGGAGAGAGGAGATTCCACCATTAGATTGTCAGCTCTGTGGAGAGAGGAGATTACACCATTAGATTGTCAGCTCTGTGGTGGAGAGAGAGGAGATTACACCATTAGATTGTCAGCTCTGTGGTGGAGAGAGGAGATTACACCATTAGATTGTCAGCTCTGTGGTGGAGAGAGGAGATTCCACCATTAGATTGTCAGCTCTGTGGAGAGAGGAGATTACACCATTAGATTGTCAGCTCTGTGGTGGTGGAGAGAGGAGATTACACCATTAGATTGTCAGCTCTGTGGAGAGAGAGGAGATTACACCATTAGATTGTCAGCTCTGTGGTGGAGAGAGGAGATTACACCATTAGATTGTCAGCTCTGTGGAGAGAGGAGATTCCACCATTAGATTGTCAGCTCTGTGGAGAGAGGAGATTACACCATTAGATTGTGAGCTCTGTGGAGAGAGGAGATTACACCATTAGATTGTCAGCTCTGTGGTGGAGAGAGAGGAGATTACACCATTAGATTGTCAGCTCTGTGGTGGAGAGAGGAGATTCCACCATTAGATTGTCAGCTCTGTGGTGGAGGAGAGAGGAGATTACACCATTAGATTGTCAGCTCTGTGGTGGAGAGAGAGGAGATTACACCATTAGATTGTCAGCTCTGTGGAGAGAGGAGATTACACCATTAGATTGTCAGCTCTGTGGTGGAGAGAGGAGATTACACCATTAGATTGTCAGCTCTGTGGTGGAGAGAGGAGATTACACCATTAGATTGTCAGCTCTGTGGTGGAGAGAGGAGATTACACCATTAGATTGTCAGCTCTGTGGTGGAGAGAGGAGATTACACCATTAGATTGTCAGCTCTGTGGTGGAGAGAGGAGATTCCACCATTAGATTGTCAGCTCTGTGGTGGAGAGAGGAGATTCCACCATTAGATTGTCAGCTCTGTGGTGGAGAGAGGAGATTCCACCATTAGATTGTCAGCTCTGTGGTGGAGAGAGGAGATTCCACCATTAGATTGTCAGCTCTGTGGTGGAGAGGAGATTACACCATTAGATTGTCAGCTCTGTGGTGGAGGAGAGAGGAGATTACACCATTAGATTGTCAGCTCTGTGGTGGTGGAGAGAGGAGATTACACCATTAGATTGTCAGCTCTGTGGTGGTGGAGAGAGGAGATTACACCATTAGATTGTCAGCTCTGTGGTGGAGGAGAGAGGAGATTACACCATTAGATTGTCAGCTCTGTGGTGGAGGAGAGAGGAGATTCCACCATTAGATTGTCAGCTCTGTGGTGGAGAGAGGAGATTCCACCATTAGATTGTCAGCTCTGTGGTGGAGGAGAGAGGAGATTACACCATTAGATTGTCAGCTCTGTGGAGAGAGGAGATTACACCATTAGATTGTCAGCTCTGTGGTGGAGAGAGAGGAGATTCCACCATTAGATTGTCAGCTCTGTGGTGGAGAGAGGAGATTCCACCATTAGATTGTCAGCTCTGTGGTGGAGGAGAGAGGAGATTACACCATTAGATTGTCAGCTCTGTGGTGGAGAGAGAGGAGATTCCACCATTAGATTGTCAGCTCTGTGGTGGAGAGAGGAGATTCCACCATTAGATTGTCAGCTGTGTGGTGGAGGAGAGAGGAGATTACACCATTAGATTGTCAGCTCTGTGGTGGTGGAGAGAGGAGATTACACCATTAGATTGTCAGCTCTGTGGAGAGAGGAGATTACACCATTAGATTGTCAGCTCTGTGGTGGAGGAGAGAGGAGATTCCACCATTAGATTGTCAGCTCTGTGGAGGAGAGAGGAGATTACACCATTAGATTGTCAGCTCTGTGGTGGAGAGAGGAGATTCCACCATTAGATTGTCAGCTCTGTGGTGGAGAGAGGAGATTCCACCATTAGATTGTCAGCTCTGTGGAGAGAGGAGATTACACCATTAGATTGTGAGCTCTGTGGAGAGAGGAGATTACACCATTAGATTGTCAGCTCTGTGGTGGAGAGAGAGGAGATTACACCATTAGATTGTCAGCTCTGTGGTGGAGAGAGAGGAGATTACACCATTAGATTGTCAGCTCTGTGGTGGAGGAGAGAGGAGATTACACCATTAGATTGTCAGCTCTGTGGAGAGAGGAGATTACACCATTAGATTGTCAGCTCTGTGGTGGTGGAGAGAGGAGATTACACCATTAGTTTGTCAGCTCTGTGGTGGAGAGAGGACATTACACCATTAGATTGTCAGCTCTGTGGAGAGAGGACATTACACCATTAGATTGTCAGCTCTGTGGAGAGAGGAGATTCCACCATTAGATTGTCAGCTCTGTGGAGAGAGGAGATTACACCATTAGATTGTCAGCTCTGTGGAGAGAGGAGATTACACCATTAGATTGTCAGCTCTGTGGTGGAGAGAGAGGAGATTACACCATTAGATTGTCAGCTCTGTGGAGAGAGGAGATTACACCATTAGATTGTCAGCTCTGTGGTGGAGAGAGAGGAGATTACACCATTAGATTGTCAGCTCTGTGGTGGAGAGAGGAGATTACACCATTAGATTGTCAGCTCTGTGGTGGAGGAGAGAGGAGATTACACCATTAGATTGTCAGCTCTGTGGTGGAGAGAGGAGATTACACCATTAGATTGTCAGCTCTGTGGAGAGAGGAGATTACACCATTAGATTGTCAGCTCTGTGGTGGAGAGAGAGGAGATTACACCATTAGATTGTCAGCTCTGTGGAGAGAGGAGATTACACCATTAGATTGTCAGCTCTGTGGTGGAGAGAGAGGAGATTACACCATTAGATTGTCAGCTCTGTGGTGGAGAGAGAGGAGATTACACCATTAGATTGTCAGCTCTGTGGAGAGAGGAGATTACACCATTAGATTGTCAGCTCTGTGGTGGAGAGAGAGGAGATTACACCATTAGATTGTCAGCTCTGTGGTGGAGAGAGGAGATTACACCATTAGATTGTCAGCTCTGTGGTGGAGGAGAGAGGAGATTACACCATTAGATTGTCAGCTCTGTGGTGGAGAGAGGAGATTACACCATTAGATTGTCAGCTCTGTGGAGAGAGGAGATTACACCATTAGATTGTCAGCTCTGTGGTGGAGAGAGAGGAGATTACACCATTAGATTGTCAGCTCTGTGGAGAGAGGAGATTACACCATTAGATTGTCAGCTCTGTGGTGGAGAGAGAGGAGATTACACCATTAGATTGTCAGCTCTGTGGTGGAGAGAGGAGATTACACCATTAGATTGTCAGCTCTGTGGTGGAGGAGAGAGGAGATTACACCATTAGATTGTCAGCTCTGTGGTGGAGAGAGGAGATTACACCATTAGATTGTCAGCTCTGTGGAGAGAGGAGATTCCACCATTAGATTGTCAGCTCTGTGGTGGAGAGAGGAGATTACACCATTAGATTGTCAGCTCTGTGGAGAGAGGAGATTACACCATTAGATTGTCAGCTCTGTGGTGGAGAGAGGAGATTCCACCATTAGATTGTCAGCTCTGTGGTGGAGAGAGGAGATTACACCATTAGATTGTCAGCTCTGTGGTGGAGGAGAGAGGAGATTACACCATTAGATTGTCAGCTCTGTGGTGGAGAGAGGAGATTACACCATTAGATTGTCAGCTCTGTGGTGGAGAGAGGAGATTCCACCATTAGATTGTCAGCTCTGTGGTGGTGGAGAGAGGAGATTACACCATTAGATTGTCAGCTCTGTGGTGGAGGAGAGAGGAGATTACACCATTAGATTGTCAGCTCTGTGGTGGAGAGAGGAGATTACACCATTAGATTGTCAGCTCTGTGGAGAGAGAAGATTCCACCATTAGATTGTCAGCTCTGTGGTAGAGGAGATTACACCATTAGATTGTCAGCTCTGTGGAGAGAGGAGATTACACCATTAGATTGTCAGCTCTGTGGTGGAGAGAGAGGAGATTACACCATTAGATTGTCAGCTCTGTGGTGGAGAGAGGAGATTACACCATTAGATTGTCAGCTCTGTGGTGGAGGAGAGAGGAGATTACACCATTAGATTGTCAGCTCTGTGGTGGAGAGAGGAGATTACACCATTAGATTGTCAGCTCTGTGGAGAGAGAGGAGATTCCACCATTAGATTGTCAGCTCTGTGGTGGAGAGAGGAGATTACACCATTAGATTGTCAGCTCTGTGGTGGAGGAGAGAGGAGATTACACCATTAGATTGTCAGCTCTGTGGAGAGAGGAGATTACACCATTAGATTGTCAGCTCTGTGGTGGAGAGAGGAGATTACACCATTAGATTGTCAGCTCTGTGGTGGAGAGAGGAGATTCCACCATTAGATTGTCAGCTCTGTGGTGGAGAGAGGAGATTACACCATTAGATTGTCAGCTCTGTGGTGGAGGAGATTCCACCATTAGATTGTCAGCTCTGTGGTGGAGAGAGGAGATTACACCATTAGATTGTCAGCTCTGTGGTGGAGAGAGGAGATTCCACCATTAGATTGTCAGCTCTGTGGTGGAGAGAGGAGATTCCACCATTAGATTGTCAGCTCTGTGGTGGAGAGGAGATTCCACCATTAGATTGTCAGCTCTGTGGTGGAGAGAGGAGATTACACCATTAGATTGTCAGCTCTGTGGTGGTGGAGAGAGGAGATTACACCATTAGATTGTCAGCTCTGTGGTGGAGGAGAGAGGAGATTACACCATTAGATTGTCAGCTCTGTGGTGGAGAGAGGAGATTACACCATTAGATTGTCAGCTCTGTGGAGAGAGGAGATTCCACCATTAGATTGTCAGCTCTGTGGAGAGAGGAGATTCCACCATTAGATTGTCAGCTCTGTGGTGGAGGAGAGAGGAGATTACACCATTAGATTGTCAGCTCTGTGGTGGAGGAGAGAGGAGATTACACCATTAGATTGTCAGCTCTGTGGTGGAGAGAGGAGATTCCACCATTAGATTGTCAGCTCTGTGGTGGAGGAGAGAGGAGATTACACCATTAGATTGTCAGCTCTGTGGTGGAGGAGAGAGGAGATTACACCATTAGATTGTCAGCTCTGTGGTGGAGGAGAGAGGAGATTACACCATTAGATTGTCAGCTCTGTGGTGGAGGAGAGAGGAGATTACACCATTAGATTGTCAGCTCTGTGGAGAGAGGAGATTACACCATTAGATTGTCAGCTCTGTGGTGGAGAGAGAGGAGATTCCACCATTAGATTGTCAGCTCTGTGGTGGTGGAGAGAGGAGATTACACCATTAGATTGTCAGCTCTGTGGTGGTGGAGAGAGGAGATTACACCATTAGATTGTCAGCTCTGTGGTGGAGAGAGGAGATTACACCATTAGATTGTCAGCTCTGTGGAGAGAGGAGATTCCACCATTAGATTGTCAGCTCGGTGGAGAGAGGAGATTCCACCATTAGATTGTCAGCTCTGTGGAGAGAGGAGATTCCACCATTAGATTGTCAGCTCTGTGGTGGAGAGAGGAGATTACACCATTAGATTGTCAGCTCTGTGGTGGAGAGAGAGGAGATTACACCATTAGATTGTCAGCTCTGTGGTGGAGAGAGGAGATTACACCATTAGATTGTCAGCTCTGTGGTGGTGGAGAGAGGAGATTACACCATTAGATTGTCAGCTCTGTGGTGGAGGAGAGAGGAGATTACACCATTAGATTGTCAGCTCTGTGGTGGTGGAGAGAGGAGATTACACCATTAGATTGTCAGCTCTGTGGAGAGAGGAGATTCCACCATTAGATTGTCAGCTCTGTGGTGGAGAGAGAGGAGATTACACCATTAGATTGTCAGCTCTGTGGTGGTGGAGAGAGGAGATTCCACCATTAGATTGTCAGCTCTGTGGTGGTGGAGAGAGGAGATTACACCATTAGATTGTCAGCTCTGTGGTGGTGGAGAGAGGAGATTACACCATTAGATTGTCAGCTCTGTGGTGGAGGAGAGAGGAGATTCCACCATTAGATTGTCAGCTCTGTGGTGGTGGAGAGAGGAGATTACACCATTAGATTGTCAGCTCTGTGGTGGTGGAGAGAGGAGATTCCACCATTAGATTGTCAGCTCTGTGGTGGAGGAGAGAGGAGATTCCACCATTAGATTGTCAGCTCTGTGGTGGAGGAGAGAGGAGATTCCACCATTAGATTGTCAGCTCTGTGGTGGAGGAGAGAGGAGATTACACCATTAGATTGTCAGCTCTGTGGTGGTGGAGAGAGGAGATTCCACCATTAGATTGTCAGCTCTGTGGTGGAGGAGAGAGGAGATTCCACCATTAGATTGTCAGCTCTGTGGTGGAGGAGAGAGGAGATTACACCATTAGATTGTCAGCTCTGTGGTGGAGGAGAGAGGAGATTCCACCATTAGATTGTCAGCTCTGTGGTGGAGGAGAGAGGAGATTACACCATTAGATTGTCAGCTCTGTGGTGGAGGAGAGAGGAGATTACACCATTAGATTGTCAGCTCTGTGGTGGAGGAGAGAGGAGATTCCACCATTAGATTGTCAGCTCTGTGGTGGAGGAGAGAGGAGATTACACCATTAGATTGTCAGCTCTGTGGTGGAGGAGAGAGGAGATTACACCATTAGATTGTCAGCTCTGTGGTGGAGGAGAGAGGAGATTACACCATTAGATTGTCAGCTCTGTGGTGGAGGAGAGAGGAGATTACACCATTAGATTGTCAGCTCTGTGGTGGAGGAGAGAGGAGATTCCACCATTAGATTGTCAGCTCTGTGGTGGAGGAGAGAGGAGATTCCACCATTAGATTGTCAGCTCTGTGGTGGAGGAGAGAGGAGATTCCACCATTAGATTGTCAGCTCTGTGGTGGAGGAGAGAGGAGATTACACCATTAGATTGTCAGCTCTGTGGTGGAGGAGAGAGGAGATTACACCATTAGATTGTCAGCTCTGTGGAGAGAGAGGAGATTACACCATTAGATTGTCAGCTCTGTGGAGAGAGGAGATTCCACCATTAGATTGTCAGCTCTGTGGTGGAGGAGAGAGGAGATTACACCATTAGATTGTCAGCTCTGTGGTGGAGGAGAGAGGAGATTACACCATTAGATTGTCAGCTCTGTGGTGGTGGAGAGAGGAGATTCCACCATTAGATTGTCAGCTCTGTGGTGGAGAGAGGAGATTACACCATTAGATTGTCAGCTCTGTGGTGGAGAGAGGAGATTACACCATTAGATTGTCAGCTCTGTGGTGGAGGAGAGAGGAGATTACACCATTAGATTGTCAGCTCTGTGGTGGTGGAGAGAGGAGATTACACCATTAGATTGTCAGCTCTGTGGTGGAGGAGAGAGGAGATTACACCATTAGATTGTCAGCTCTGTGGTGGTGGAGAGAGGAGATTACACCATTAGATTGTCAGCTCTGTGGTGGTGGAGAGAGGAGATTACACCATTAGATTGTCAGCTCTGTGGAGAGAGGAGATTACACCATTAGATTGTCAGCTCTGCGGAGAGAGGAGATTCCACCATTAGATTGTCAGCTCTGTGGAGAGAGGAGATTACACCATTAGATTGTCAGCTCTGTGGTGGTGGAGAGAGGAGATTCCACCATTAGATTGTCAGCTCTGTGGTGGTGGAGAGAGGAGATTACACCATTAGATTGTCAGCTCTGTGGTGGAGAGAGGAGATTACACCATTAGATTGTCAGCTCTGTGGTGGAGGAGATTACACCATTAGATTGTCAGCTCTGTGGTGGAGAGAGAGGAGATTACACCATTAGATTGTCAGCTCTGTGGTGGAGGAGAGAGGAGATTACACCATTAGATTGTCAGCTCTGTGGTGGAGGAGAGAGGAGATTACACCATTAGATTGTCAGCTCGGTGGAGAGAGGAGATTCCACCATTAGATTGTCAGCTCTGTGGTGGAGAGAGAGGAGATTACACCATTAGATTGTCAGCTCTGTGGTGGAGGAGAGAGGAGATTACACCATTAGATTGTCAGCTCTGTGGAGAGAGGAGATTACACCATTAGATTGTCAGCTCTGTGGTGGAGGAGAGAGGAGATTACACCATTAGATTGTCAGCTCTGTGGTGGTGGAGAGAGGAGATTACACCATTAGATTGTCAGCTCTGTGGTGGTGGAGAGAGGAGATTACACCATTAGATTGTCAGCTCTGTGGAGAGAGGAGATTACACCATTAGATTGTCAGCTCTGTGGTGGAGGAGAGAGGAGATTACACCATTAGATTGTCAGCTCTGTGGTGGAGGAGAGAGGAGATTACACCATTAGATTGTCAGCTCTGTGGTGGTGGAGAGAGGAGATTACACCATTAGATTGTCAGCTCTGTGGTGGAGAGAGGAGATTACACCATTAGATTGTCAGCTCTGTGGAGAGAGGAGATTACACCATTAGATTGTCAGCTCTGTGGTGGAGGAGAGAGGAGATTACACCATTAGATTGTCAGCTCTGTGGTGGAGGAGAGAGGAGATTACACCATTAGATTGTCAGCTCTGTGGAGAGAGGAGATTACACCATTAGATTGTCAGCTCTGTGGAGGAGAGAGGAGATTCCACCATTAGATTGTCAGCTCTGTGGTGGAGAGAGAGGAGATTACACCATTAGATTGTCAGCTCTGTGGAGAGAGGAGATTACACCATTAGATTGTCAGCTCTGTGGTGGAGAGAGGAGATTACACCATTAGATTGTCAGCTCTGTGGTGGAGGAGAGAGGAGATTACACCATTAGATTGTCAGCTCTGTGGTGGTGGAGAGAGGAGATTACACCATTAGATTGTCAGCTCTGTGGAGAGAGGAGATTACACCATTAGATTGTCAGCTCTGTGGTGGTGGAGAGAGGAGATTACACCATTAGATTGTCAGCTCTGTGGTGGAGGAGAGAGGAGATTCCACCATTAGATTGTCAGCTCTGTGGTGGAGAGGAGATTACACAATTAGATTGTCAGCTCTGTGGTGGAGGAGAGAGGAGATTCCACCATTAGATTGTCAGCTCTGTGGTGGAGAGAGGAGATTACACCATTAGATTGTCAGCTCTGTGGTGGAGAGAGGAGATTCCACCATTAGATTGTCAGCTCTGTGGTGGAGAGAGGAGATTACACCATTAGATTGTCAGCTCTGTGGTGGTGGAGAGAGGAGATTACACCATTAGATTGTCAGCTCTGTGGTGGAGAGAGAGGAGATTCCACCATTAGATTGTCAGCTCTGTGGTGGTGGAGAGAGGAGATTCCACCATTAGATTGTCAGCTCTGTGGTGGAGGAGAGAGGAGATTACACCATTAGATTGTCAGCTCTGTGGAGAGAGGAGATTCCACCATTAGATTGTCAGCTCTGTGGAGAGAGGAGATTCCACCATTAGATTGTCAGCTCTGTGGTGGAGGAGAGAGGAGATTACACCATTAGATTGTCAGCTCTGTGGAGAGAGGAGATTACACCATTAGATTGTCAGCTCTGTGGTGGAGAGAGGAGATTACACCATTAGATTGTCAGCTCTGTGGTGGAGAGAGGAGATTCCACCATTAGATTGTCAGCTCTGTGGTGGAGAGAGGAGATTACACCATTAGATTGTCAGCTCTGTGGAGAGAGGAGATTACACCATTAGATTGTCAGCTCTGTGGAGAGAGGAGATTACACCATTAGATTGTCAGCTCTGTGGAGAGAGGAGATTACACCATTAGATTGTCAGCTCTGTGGTGGTGGAGAGAGGAGATTACACCATTAGATTGTCAGCTCTGTGGTGGAGGATAGAGGAGATTACACCATTAGATTGTCAGCTCTGTGGTGGAGGAGAGGAGATTACACCATTAGATTGTCAGCTCTGTGGTGGAGAGAGGAGATTACACCATTAGATTGTCAGCTCTGTGGTGGAGAGAGGAGATTACACCATTAGATTGTCAGCTCTGTGGAGAGAGAGGAGATTACACCATTAGATTGTCAGCTCTGTGGTGGAGGAGAGAGGAGATTACACCATTAGATTGTCAGCTCTGTGGTGGAGGAGAGAGGAGATTACACCATTAGATTGTCAGCTCTGTGGTGGAGAGAGGAGATTCCACCATTAGATTGTCAGCTCTGTGGTGGAGGAGAGAGGAGATTCCACCATTAGATTGTCAGCTCTGTGGTGGAGGAGAGAGGAGATTACACCATTAGATTGTCAGCTCTGTGGTGGAGAGAGGAGATTACACCATTAGATTGTCAGCTCTGTGGTGGAGAGAGGAGATTCCACCTTTAGATTGTCAGCTCTGTGGTGGAGAGAGAGGAGATTACACCATTAGATTGTCAGCTCTGTGGTGGAGAGAGGAGATTACACCATTAGATTGTCAGCTCTGTGGTGGAGAGAGGAGATTACACCATTAGATTGTCAGCTCTGTGGTGGAGAGAGGAGATTACACCATTAGATTGTCAGCTCTGTGGTGGAGAGAGGAGATTCCACCTTTAGATTGTCAGCTCTGTGGTGGAGAGAGAGGAGATTACACCATTAGATTGTCAGCTCTGTGGTGGAGAGAGGAGATTACACCATTAGATTGTCAGCTCTGTGGTGGTTGCCTTTGCCTTTGTCTATCACTGACCGGTCCGTCTTGTCCTCGTCTCCACAGACCATCTCAGATCTGGAGAACCAGTTGTACAAGGTGAAGGAAGAACTCATCCAAGTCAACGCTCAGCGCAAGCAGCAGATCCTGGAGCTCGGACACCTGCGGGAGGAGGAGAAGCACAAGACTGCTCAGGAGCACCAGAAGACCATGAGCAAAGTGCGGGCCGAGATGGAGAGCATGAGGCTGGGCCTGCAGAAGAGTCATGCTGCCCAGAGCCAAGAAGCCCTGGAGAAGGTGAGCTGTCCTCCTATGTAGCATGATGACTCCAGTCAGATGTTGGCTGCTGGCCTCGCTTCCTGTGCACATTGCGGACCTTCACCCTCGGCTTAGTCTTTATTTTGCCGCTGTTAGGTTTTTTTTCCATAGTTTCCTCCTTCACTATTTAGGTCTTCCATAGCCACCTCCCTTGTAGTCTCTCTTCTCCGACACCTTCTAACTGCTCTCCATCCTTAGTGTCTTCTCTTGGACGTCTTCTAACTGGTCTCCAACATTGGTCATGTTCCTTGTATCTCCTCCTCTTAGACATCTGACTGGTCTCCAGACAGAAGATATACAAGAGTAGAAGGCACTGACAACCTGATCAGCGATGGTCTCCATCACTTGTCAGGTTTCCAGTGCTTCTTGTTTTGGATGTCTTCTGGTTGGTCCCATCACTGGTCAAGTTGTTAATGTCTTCTCCTTTTGAACATCTGACTGGTCTTTGTCACTGGTCAGGTTCTCAGTGTCTTCTCATCTTGGACATCTGGCTGGTCTTCATCACTGGTCATGTAGTTCTCAGTGTCTTTTCGTCTTGGACGTCTTCTAGCCAGTCTCCATCACTGGTCAATTTCTCAGTATCTTCTTCTTTTGGACATTATCTGGCTGGTATCCTTCACTGGTCATGTTCTCAATGTCTCCTCCTCTTGGATATCTGGCTGGTATCAGTCACTGGTCATGTTCAGTGTGTCCTCCTCTTGGACATCTGACTGGTTTCTATCACTGGTCAGGTTCTCGGTATCCTCTTCTCACAGACATCTTCTGGCTGGTCTCCTTCACTGGTCAGATTTCCAGTGTCTTCTCTTGGACATCTGTTTGTTCTCCATCACTGGTCAGGTTTTCAGTGTCTTCTTCTCTTGGACATCTTCTGGCTTGTCTCTGTCACTTGTCATGTTCCCAGTGTCTTCTCTTGGACATCTGTTTGTTCTCCATCACTGGTCAGGTTCTCAGTGTCTTCTTCTCTTGGACATCTTCTAGCTGGTCTCTGTCACTTGTCATGTTCCCAGTGTCTTCTCCTCTTGTATGTCTTGCTGGTCTCCATCACTAGTCAAGTTGTCAATGTATTTTAGTCTTGGATGTCTTCTGGCTGGTCTCCTTCACTGGTCAGATTTCCAGTGTCTTCTCCTTTTGGACATCTGTTTGGTCTCTGTCACTGGTCAGATTTCCAGTGTCTTCTCCTCTTGGACATCTGTTTGGTCTCCATCACTGGTCAGGTTCTCAGTGTCTTCTCTTGGACATCTTCTGGCTGGTCTCCATCACTGGTCAGGTGTCCAGCGTCTTCTCCTCGTGGACATCTGATTGGTCTCTGTCACTGGTCAGGTTCTCAGTGTCTTCTCTTGGACATGTTCTCTCTGGTCTCCATCACTGGTCAGGTTCTCAGTGTCTTCTCTTGGACATGTTCTCTCTGGTCTCCTTCACTGGTCAGGTTCTCAGTGTCTTCTCCTCTTGGACATCTTCTGACTGGCCTCCATCACTGGTCAGGTTCTCAGTGTCTTCTCCTCTTGGACATGTTCTCTCTGGTCTCCATCACTGGTCAGGTTCTCAGTGTCTTCTCTTGGACATCTTCTGGCTGGTCTCCATCACTGGTCAGGTGTCCAGCGTCTTCTCCTCGTGGACATCTGATTGGTCTCTGTCACTGGTCAGGTTCTCAGTGTCTTCTCTTGGACATGTTCTCTCTGGTCTCCATCACTGGTCAGGTTCTCAGTGTCTTCTCTTGGACATCTCTCTGGTCTCCTTCACTGGTCAGGTTCTCAGTGTCTTCTCCTCTTGGACATCTTCTGACTGGCCTCCATCACTGGTCAGGTTCTCAGTGTCTTCTCCTCTTGGACATGTTCTCTCTGGTCTCCATCACTGGTCAGGTTCTCAGTGTCTTCTCTTGGACATCTTCTGACTGGCCTCCATCACTTTTCAGGTGTCCAGCGTCTTCTCCTCGTGGACATCTGATTGGTCTCTGTCACTGGTCAGGTTCTCAGTGTCTTCTCTTGGACATGTTCTCTCTGGTCTCCATCACTGGTCAGGTTCTCAGTGTCTTCTCTTGGACATCTCTCTGGTCTCCTTCACTGGTCAGGTTCTCAGTGTCTTCTCCTCTTGGACATCTTCTGACTGGCCTCCATCACTGGTCAGGTTCTCAGTGTCTTCTCCTCTTGGACATGTTCTCTCTGGTCTCAATCACTGGTCAGGTTCCCAGTGTCTTCTCTTGGACATCTTCTGGCTGGTCTCCTTCACTGGTCTGATTTCCAGTGTCTTCTCCTTTTGGACATCTGTTTGGTCTCTGTCACTGGTCAGATTTCCAGTGTCTTCTCCTCTTGGACATCTGTTTGGTCTCCATCACTGGTCAGGTTCTCAGTGTCTTCTCTTGGACATCTTCTGGCTGGTCTCCATCACTGGTCAGGTGTCCAGCGTCTTCTCCTCGTGGACATCTGATTGGTCTCTGTCACTGGTCAGGTTCTCAGTGTCTTCTCTTGGACATGTTCTCTCTGGTCTCCATCACTGGTCAGGTTCTCAGTGTCTTCTCTTGGACATGTTCTCTCTGGTCTCCTTCACTGGTCAGGTTCTCAGTGTCTTCTCCTCTTGGACATCTTCTGACTGGCCTCCATCACTGCTCAGGTTCTCAGTGTCTTCTCCTCTTGGACATGTTCTCTCTGGTCTCCATCACTGGTCAGGTTCTCAGTGTCTTCTCTTGGACATCTTCTGACTGGCCTCCATCACTTTTCAGGTGTCCAGCGTCTTCTCCTCGTGGACATCTGATTGGTCTCTGTCACTGGTCAGGTTCTCAGTGTCTTCTCTTGGACATCTCTCTGGTCTCCATCACTGGTCAGGTTCTCAGTGTCTTCTCTTGGACATGTTCTCTCTGGTCTCCATCACTGATCAGGTGTCCAGCGTCTTCTCCTCTTGGACATCGGATTGGTCTCTGTCACTGGTCAGGTTCTCAGTGTCTTCTCTTGGACATCTCTCTGGTCTCCATCACTGGTCAGGTTCTCAGTGTCTTCTCTTGGACATGTTCTCTCTGGTGTCCATCACTGGTCAGGTTCTCAGTGTCTACTCCTCTTGAAAATCTGATTGGTCTCCATCACTGGTCAGGTTCTCAGTGTCTTATCTTGGACATGTTCTCTCTGGTCTCCATCACTGGTCAGGTTCTCAGTGTCTTCTCGTCTTGGACATGTTCTCTCTGGTCTCCATCACTGGTCAGGTTCTCAGTGTCTTCTCATCTTGGACATGTTCTCTCTGGTCTCCATCACTGGTCAGGTTCTCAGTATCTTCTCGTCTTGGACATGTTCTCTCTGGTCTCCATCACTGGTCAGGTTCTCAGTGTCTTCTCGTCTTGGACATGTTCTCTCTGGTCTCCATCACTGGTCAGGTTCTCAGTGTCTTCTCGTCTTGGACATGTTCTCTCTGGTCTCCATCACTGGTCAGGTTCTCAGTGTCTTCTCGTCTTGGACATGTTCTCTCTGGTCTCCATCACTGGTCAGGTTCTCAGTGTCTTCTCGTCTTGGACATGTTCTCTCTGGTCTCCATCACTGGTCAGGTTCTCAGTGTCTTCTCGTCTTGGACATGTTCTCTCTGGTCTCCATCACTGGTCAGGTTCTCAGTGTCTTCTCGTCTTGGACATGTTCTCTCTGGTCTCCATCACTGGTCAGGTTCTCAGTGTCTTCTCGTCTTGGACATGTTCTCTCTGGTCTCCATCACTGGTCAGGTTCTCAGTGTCTTCTCGTCTTGGACATGTTCTCTCTGGTCTCCATCACTGGTCAGGTTCTCACTGTCTTCTTCTCGTCTTGGACATGTTCTCTCTGGTCTCCATCACTGGTCAGGTTCTCACTGTCTTCTTCTCGTCTTGGACATCTTCTGACTGGCCTCCATCACTGGTCAGGTTCTCTGTAACCTCCGCTCCTGGGCAGGTTTTCCGTAGCCTCTGTTCCTTGGTCACCCCTCGCTTGTTGTCCGATTTCTGATCTCTGCACTTTCTCTTTCAGGCCGGAAGCCGATTACTCCAAATCGAGAAGGAATACAGCGAGAAGCTGAAGAAAAGCGCACAGGTACGGCCCCGCGAGTCACTGCCGCAGACGCGGCCATCAGCGCACAGGTACGGCCCCGCGAGTCACTGCCGCAGACGCGGCCATCAGCGCACAGGTACGGCCCCGCGAGTCACTGCCGCAGACGCGGCCATCAGCGCACAGGTACGGCCCCGCGAGTCACTGCCGCAGACGCGGCCATCAGCGCACAGGTACGGCCCCGCGAGTCACTGCCGCAGACGCGGCCATCAGCGCACAGGTACGGCCCCGCGAGTCACTGCCGCAGACGCGGCCATCAGCGCACAGGTACGGCCCCGCGAGTCACTGCCGCAGACGCGGCCATCAGCGCACAGGTACGGCCCCGCGAGTCACTGCCGCAGACGCGGCCATCAGCGCACAGGTACGGCCCCGCGAGTCACTGCCGCAGACGCGGCCATCAGCGCACAGGTACGGCCCCGCGAGTCACTGCCGCAGACGCGGCCATCAGCGCACAGGTACGGCCCCGCGAGTCACTGCCGCAGACGCGGCCATCAGCGCACAGGTACGGCCCCGCGAGTCACTGCCGCAGACGCGGCCATCAGCGCACAGGTACGGCCCCGCGAGTCACTGCCGCAGACGCGGCCATCAGCGCACAGGTACGGCCCCGCGAGTCTCTGCTGTCTGTCAGTGAATGGAAACCTTCCTGTGTACATCAACCAGCAGGAATACCTGTCCTCACCAGATACAGCTCACAGCTGAAGACTTGTTACAGTGTGTCAGTGAGATAATCCTCTATGAGGGAAGCTCAGCACAAACCTCCATCCTGTGCTGATGGGTTGTTACAGTGTATCGGGTTATCAGTGTGAGGGTCCTGTACATTGTGCTGCCCGCCGTCCAGCGACCATACTGCCTGCGTACCATCTGTAACGGGGACCCCCTGCCTCCGTATCAACTGTTACAGACCCCCGCACACCCTCTGGTTGTGGAGGATGAGACGATGTAACGGCAGAATAGTGACTGCAGCTCTGGAGGTGACTGGAGGATAAGATACGATGTAACAGCAGAATAGTGACTGCAGCTCTGGGGGTGGCTGGAGGATTAGACATGATGTAACAGCAGACTAGTGACTGCAGCTCTGGAGGTGACTGGAGGATAAGACACAATGTAACAGCAGAATAGTGACTGCAGCTCTGGAGGTGACTGGAGGATAAGACACAATGTAACAGCAGAATAGTGACTGCAGCTCTGGAGGTGACTGGAGGATAAGACACAATGTAACAGCAGAATAGTGACTGCAGCTCTGGAGGATAAGACACGATGTAACAGCAGAATAGTGACTGCAGCTCTGGAGGTGACTGGAGGATAAGACACTATGTAGCAGCAGAATAGTGACTGCAGCTCTGGAGGTGGCTGGAGGATAAGACACGATGTAACAGCAGAATAGTGACTGCAGCTTTGGAGGTGAATGGAGGGTAAGACACGATGTAACAGCAGAATAGTGACTGCAGCTCTGGAGGTGACTGGAGGATAAGACACAATGTAACAGCAGAATAGTGAGTGCAGCTTTGGAGGTGAATGGAGGGTAAGACACGATGTAACAGCAGAATAGTGACTGCAGCTCTGGAGGTGACTGGAGGATAAGACACAATGTAACAGCAGAATAGTAACTGCAGCTCTGGAGGTGACTGGAGGATAAGACACAATGTAACAGCAGAATAGTGACTGCAGCTCTGGAGGTGACTGGAGGATAAGACACAATGTAACAGCAGAATAGTGACTGCAGCTCTGGAGGTGGCTGGAGGATAAGACACGATGTAACAGCAGAATAGTGACTGCAGCTCTGGAGGTGACTGGAGGATAAGACACAATGTAACAGCAGAATAGTGACTGCAGCTCTGGAGGTGGCTGGAGGATAAGACACGATGTAGCAGCAGAATAGTGACTGCAGCTCTGGAGGAGACAGGAGGATAAGACACAATGTAACAGCAGAATAGTGAGTGCAGCTCTGGAGGTGAATGGAAGATAAGACACAATGTAACAGCAGAATAGTGAGTGCAGCTCTGGAGGTGACTGGAGGGTAAGACACGATGTAACAGCAGAATACTGACTGCAGCTCTGGAGGTGACTGGAGGATAAGACACAATGTAACAGCAGAATAGTGACTGCAGCTCTGGAGGTGACTGGAGGATAAGACACAATGTAACAGCAGAATAGTGACTGCAGCTCTGGAGGTGACTGGAGCATAAGACATGATGCAACAGAAGAATAGTGACTGCAGCTCTGGAGGTGACTGGAGCATAAGACATGATGTAACAGAAGAATAGTGACTGCAGCTCTGGAGGTGAATGGAAGATAAGACACAATGTAACAGCAGAATAGTGAGTGCAGCTCTGGAGGTGACTGGAGGGTAAGACACGATGTAACAGCAGAATAGTGACTGCAGCTCTGGAGGTGACTGGAGGATAAGACACAATGTAACAGCAGAATAGTGACTGCAGCTCTGGAGGTGACTGGAAGATAAGACACAATGTAACAGCAGAATAGTGACTGCAGCTCTGGAGGTTACTGGAGGATAAGACACAATGTAACAGCAGAATAGTGACTGCAGCTCTGGAGGATAAGACACGATGTAACAGCAGAATAGTGACTGCAGCTCTGGAGGTGACTGGAGGATAAGACACAATGTAACAGCAGAATAGTGACTGCAGCTCTGGAGGTGGCTGGAGGATAAGACACGATGTAGCAGCAGAATAGTGACTGCAGCTCTGGAGGTGGCTGGAGGATAAGACACGATGTAACAGCAGAATAGTGACTGCAGCTTTGGAGGTGAATGGAGGGTAAGACACGATGTAACAGCAGAATAGTGACTGCAGCTCTGGAGGTGACTGGAGGATAAGACACAATGTAACAGCAGAATAGTGAGTGCAGCTTTGGAGGTGAATGGAGGGTAAGACACGATGTAACAGCAGAATAGTGACTGCAGCTCTGGAGGTGACTGGAGGATAAGACACAATGTAACAGCAGAATAGTGACTGCAGCTCTGGAGGTGACTGGAGCATAAGACATGATGTAACAGCAGAATAGTGACTGGAGCATAAGACATGATGTAACAGCAGAATAGTGAGTGCAGCTTTGGAGGTGAATGGAAGATAAGACACAATGTAACAGCAGAATAGTGAGTGCAGCTCTGGAGGTGACTGGAGGGTAAGACACGATGTAACAGCAGAATAGTGACTGCAGCTCTGGAGGTGACTGGAGGATAAGACACAATGTAACAGCAGAATAGTGACTGCAGCTCTGGAGGTGACTGGAGGATAAGACACAATGTAACAGCAGAATAGTGACTGCAGCTCTGGAGGTGACTGGAGGATAAGACACAATGTAACAGCAGAATAGTGACTGCAGCTCTGGAGGCTAAGACACGATGTAACAGCAGAATAGTGACTGCAGCTCTGGAGGTGACTGGAGGATAAGACACAATGTAACAGCAGAATAGTGACTGCAGCTCTGGAGGTGGCTGGAGGATAAGACACGATGTAGCAGCAGAATAGTGACTGCAGCTCTGGAGGTGGCTGGAGGATAAGACACGATGTAACAGCAGAATAGTGACTGCAGCTTTGGAGGTGAATGGAGGGTAAGACACGATGTAACAGCAGAATAGTAACTGCAGCTCTGGAGGTGACTGGAGGATAAGACACAATGTAACAGCAGAATAGTGACTGCAGCTCTGGAGGTGACTGGAGGATAAGACACAATGTAACAGCAGAATAGTGACTGCAGCTCTGGAGGTGACTGGAGGATAAGACACAATGTAACAGCAGAATAGTGACTGCAGCTCTGGAGGTGGCTGGAGGATAAGACACGATGTAACAGCAGAATAGTGACTGCAGCTCTGGAGGTGACTGGAGGATAAGACACAATGTAACAGCAGAATAGTGACTGCAGCTCTGGAGGTGGCTGGAGGATAAGACACGATGTAACAGCAGAATAGTGACTGCAGCTCTGGAGGTGACTGGAGGATAAGACACAATGTAACAGCAGAATAGTGACTGCAGCTCTGGAGGTGACTGGAGGATAAGACACAATGTAACAGCAGAATAGTAACTGCAGCTCTGGAGGTGACTGGAGGATAAGACCTGATGTAACAGCAGAATAGTGAGTGCAGCTCTGGAGGATAAGACACGATGTAACAGCAGAATAGTGACTGCAGCTCTGGAGGTGACTGGAGGATAAGACACAATGTAACAGCAGAATAGTGACTGCAGCTCTGGAGGTGGCTGGAGGATAAGACACGATGTAGCAGCAGAATAGTGACTGCAGCTCTGGAGGTGGCTGGAGGATAAGACACGATGTAACAGCAGAATAGTGACTGCAGCTTTGGAGGTGAATGGAGGGTAAGACACGATGTAACAGCAGAATAGTGACTGCAGCTCTGGAGGTGACTGGAGGATAAGACACAATGTAACAGCAGAATAGTGAGTGCAGCTTTGGAGGTGAATGGAGGGTAAGACACGATGTAACAGCAGAATAGTGTCTGCAGCTCTGGAGGTGACTGGAAGATAAGACAATGTAACAGCAGAATAGTGACTGCAGCTCTGGAGGTGACTGGAGGATAAGACACAATGTAACAGCAGAATAGTAACTGCAGCTCTGGAGGTGACTGGAGGATAAGACCTGATGTAACAGCAGAATAGTGACTGCAGCTCTGGAGGTGACTGGAGGATAAGACACAATGTAACAGCAGAATAGTGACTGCAGCTCTGGAGGTGACTGGAGGATAAGACACAATGTAACAGCAGAATAGTGACTGCAGCTCTGGAGGTGGCTGGAGGATAAGACACGATGTAACAGCAGAATAGTGACTGCAGCTCTGGAGGTGACTGGAGGATAAGACACAATGTAACAGCAGAATAGTGAGTGCAGCTCTGGAGGTGACTGGAGGATAAGACACGATGTAACAGCAGAATAGTAAGTGCAGTTCTGGAAGTGACTGGAGGATAAGACGTGATGTAACAGCAGAATAGTGACTGCAGCTCTGGAGGTGACTGGAGGATAAGACACGATGTAACAGCAGAATAGTGACTGCAGCTCTGGAGGTGACTGGAGGATAAGACACGATGTAACAGCAGAATAGTGACTGCAGCTCTGGAGGTGACTGGAGGATAAGACGTGATGTAACAGCAGAATAGTGAGTGCAGCTCTGGAGGTGACTGGAGGATAAGACACGATGTAACGGCAGAATAGTGAGTGCAGCTCTGGAGGTGACTGGAGGATAAGACACGATGTAACGGCAGAATAGTGACTGCAGCTCTGGAGGTGACTGGACGATAAGACATGATGTAACGGCATTACTGTGACTGCAGCTCTGGAGGTGACTGGAGGATAAGACACGATGTAACGGCAGAATAGTGACTGCAGCTCTGGAGGTGACTGGAGGATAAGACATGATGTAACGACATTACTGTGACTGCAGCTCTGGAGGTGACTGGAGAAGTTTGTGTGTTTCACATTAGACTCTTTACATTTAATTGATAATGAACTGTTGTGTGTCCATTGTCCTACCTCGTTCAGTACTCCCACAATGCCCTGCTCCTCTCCTGTGACTGGGCGGGCCTTGTCGCCCTGTTCATCCTGAGCCTTCTGGTTCATGAACCTGATGCCAGATCAGCAGGGAGGACTGATACTGCTGGGGCAGGCGGTTCTGTAGCTTAGTTCATGGTTGATCTGAGGTGTCGCCTTCACTTCTGGACATGGGGCAAAGATCTCAGCCCGGGAAGGTCACACAGAACGACCCGCAGCTCTCTGCTGCCCCCTATCATCCGGACTATTACACGATTGGCCGATGATTAACTGTGGAGGCCGCGGCTGCTTCCATTACTAGGCCAGTTATCGAGAAACTAACAGTGAACGTATAGTATATACACCTCCGATTCCAGCACATAAAATATATATATATACCCCGGTACGGTCACTGCGAATTCCACGATAACCCAAGAAAGGTTATTAGCTGCCACCACCGGCCGGCTGGGTGGACGCCTGGTTCTTGTTCTGGTAGCGGATGACTTTGGGGTGCGGGGAACAGAACTATAAATGTTATATTTAATCCAGAACGATGGGCAGCGTTTATAACAAATATACAAAAGATTTTACAATGGGGACAAAACAATACAGAATATACAGTTACATAAAATAAAAGGGATAAAACAATACAGAATATACAGTTACATAAAATAAAAGGGATAAAACAATACAGAATATACAGTTACATAAAATAAAAGGGATAAAACAATACAGAATATACAGTTACATAAAATTAAAAGGGATAAAACAGAAGAAACTTCCTACACAGATCGCAGAGACGAGTCAGCAGCGGATGGAAGCACTCCGATGGAAAACCTCCAGTTATCGGGATCTGCACCTCAAAAACATCTCCAGAATCCCACCTTTTCTTACCTTTGACTCTGTAATAACTGTTTACTGATTCCTTCTCATCTGGACTATTACAACTCTCTACTAATCGGTCTCCCTCTTACTAAACTTTCCTCTCTAAAGTCCATCTTGAATGCGGCAGCCAGGATCATATTCCTCTCCAGCCGCTACACCGGCGCCTCCACCCTGTGCCAGTCATTACACTGGTTACCCATCCACTACAGAGTCCAATATAAACTTATCACTCACACCCACATAGCGTTCCATGCTTCACTACCGCCCTACATCTCCTCCTTCGTCAGTCTACCACCCTACCCGTGCTAATAGCCTAAGAGTAACATCCTCAATAATCCGAACCTCCCACTCCCGTCTCCAAGACTTCTCACGTGCTGCACCAATTCTTTGGAATGCACTACCCAGGAGACTTCGATTAATCCCCAATACCCACAGTGTTAGCTTGCCCTAAAAGCGCATTTCTTTCGACTGGCCTATCGCCTCACCTCTAACTATCCATTTTTTTCCCCCATACAACACTTCCTTCCAAATCCAGTCCCTCGTATCGTCTGGTCACACACCCCCATGTCTGTCCTGTACACATACTGGTTGACGATTGCTGCATTAGGTGATTACCCTATTTATTACATTGATGGCTAACCGTACAACGCAAGCAATTGCTACCATCCACCTTTCTTGTCTCCCCATTTCCTCATAGATTGTAGCTTGCAGGCAGGGTCCTCACTCCTCCTGGTATCTGTAGATTTATGTGATTATAGAATAACAATAATGTCTTTTATTGTCTGTACAAATCCCCTCTAAAATGTAAAGTGCTGCGGAATATGTTGGCGCTATAGAAATAGAATAATTATTATTACCCACATGACCTGGCTGTTGTCAGTTATCTGGTCACTGTTGATTTGTGGCTTATTGACTAGGGGTTACAGTTATGAGAAAATATGCATCTTCGTCCCTGATTCGCCCTGCAGCTGAAAATGTATGTCCCATCAGTATCGGATTTATACAAACTTTGATATTCAACATTTTCTTTCAGAGTCCTTAAGTCTAGGCTGGCTATTGTAAATATAACCACAGTGTCACTTGAATCCAACATGCATCTCCTGTGGACAAAAGGGTTTTCACTGCTGTGTTTATGTGTAAACACCTGTACCCTATTGTTGTCCAACCTTTTGAAAAGGCTTCCCCTTGTCTCAATACCTGTTCGAACTATAACTCTTTGTGTTTGCACAATAGACATCCTCGTTAGTACTGCTGGGGTCTTTTGTCCTAAAAGGAGCTCTTGCATGTTAATTAAGATGGTTCACATCCAATTTGCTACTTGTATTAGTCTATTCCAAGAGTGTCACACAGATTAGCAGTAGGAGAAGAGCTTGCAATCTGAGCTGACAGAGGAGGGAGGGGGGTGAATATGGCTACAGAGATTTTAATATTTCCTATGACAACGTGGCTCACATTCCTCGCCTTCCAGGTGGTCAGTGACCTCCAGACGACCATCGCCTCCCTGCGAGAGGAGAGCGGCCACCAGCAGCTCAACGCCGAGAGGAGACTGCAGGAGGCCGCACAGAACTACGAGGACGACAAGAAGCAAATGACCAGAGAGTACGAGAAGGCGATAAAGGTGCGGGTCACATTGCACTGATGAGATGGTGCGTGTCACATTGCACTGATGACGTGGTGCTGGTCACATTGCACTGATGAGATGGTGCAGGTCACATTGCACTGGTGACGTGGTGCAGGTCACATTGCACTGATGACGTGGTGCAGGTCACATTGCACTGATGAGATGGTGCAGGTCACATTGCACTGATGACGTGGTGCAGGTCACATTGCACTGATGAGATGGTGCAGGTCACGTTGCACTGATCACACGGTGCGGGTCACATTGCACTGATGAGATGGTGCGTGTCACATTGCACTGATGACGTGGTGCGTGTCACATTGCACTGATGACGTGGTGCGTGTCACATTGCGCTGATGACGTGGTGCGTGTCACATTGCGCTGATGACGTGGTGCGTGTCACATTGCGCTGATGACGTGGTGCAGGTCACATTGCGCTGATGACGTGGTGCAGGTCACATTGCGCTGATGACGTGGTGCAGGTCACGTTGCACTGATCACACGGTGCGGGTCACATTGCCCTGATGAGATGGTGCGGGTTCACGTTGCGCTGGTGACGCGGTGCGGGTCACGTTGCGCTGGTGACGCGGTGCGGGGTCCCGTTGCGCTGGTGACGCGGTGCGGGGTCCCGTTGCGCTGGTGACGCGGTGCGGGGTCCCGTTGCGCTGATGACGCGGTGCGGGGTCCCGTTGCGCTGATGACGCGGTGCGGAGTCCCGTTGCGCTGATGACGCGGTGCGGGGTCCCGTTGCGCTGATGACGCGGTGCGGGGTCCCGTTGCGCTGATGACGCGGTGCGGGGTCCCGTTGCGCTGATGACGCGGTGCGGGGTCCCGTTGCGCTGATGACGCGGTGCGGGGTGCCGTTGCGCTGATGACGCGGTGCGGGGTGCCGTTGCGCTGATGACGCGGTGCGGGGTGCCGTTGCGCTGATGACGCGGTGCGGGGTGCCGTTGCGCTGATGACGCGGTGCGGGGTGCCGTTGCGCTGATGACGCGGTGCGGGGTGCCGTTGCGCTGATGACGCGGTGCGGGGTGCCGTTGCGCTGATGACGCGGTGCGGGGTGCCGTTGCGCTGATGACGCGGTGCGGGGTGCCGTTGCGCTGATGACGCGGTGCGGGGTGCCGTTGCGCTGATGACGCGGTGCGGGGTGCCGTTGCGCTGATGACGCGGTGCGGGGTGCCGTTGCGCTGATGACGCGGTGCGGGGTGCCGTTGCGCTGATGACGCGGTGCGGGTCAGATTGCACAGACTAGATTGTACAGATCAGAAGGTCCGCCGGCTGCTAAGTACAATCTTACCCGTCCTCTGCTGATTGTTTTGTGCTCGGGTGCCGAGCCCGTGTCATATCCGCAGCTGTAATCTTTAGAGCGATGACATCACAGTTCAGTCCTTGGGATAAGTTTGTGCCCCCCTCAGCGCTTCCTGACCTGGCGGGCAGCCGTCCTCCTCCTGTCAGGGCTCAGAATGGCTGTCCATAACGCCGGACCCCTGAGGGCGGTGGGAAGCTGCCTGGCAGAGCTTGTGGAAGAGATTGGGGGCAGCAGGGTCTGCGGTGTCTGCTCCGCACTCCACACACTGATGATGATCACAGGTTTTATGTCACCATGGGAGGGACCCTGCGCTCCACTCATCCTGAGCCTCCTGCTTCATGTATACACACCACGAAAGGAAAGATTCCCGGCAGCAGGAATGTGGCCGCCGCGTGCGAGGGGCCGCCGCATGGATCAGCTTATACCAGGCGGTGCAGGACGCTCTCACACTGTGGGGTCCTCTGCATGAACCCCCAGGAGGGGCCCGCGGACTCCTAGAGTCTTATATGGTGACATTAGGGGTGTACTTTTATGTGACCGCACGGATTTGTGCAAGTCCTAGGGCTGAGAACCCAGCACGTGGTGATTGCTGGCCAGCCGAGACCCCGGACCGCAGAGTCGCTTGTTGGGCGTCTGGCCGCCCGCTTGTTGGGCGTCTGGCCGCCCGCTTGTTGGGCGTCTGGCCGCCCGCTTGTTGGGCGTCTGGCCGCCCGCTTGTTGGGCGTCTGGCCGCCCGCTTGTTGGGCGTCTGGCCGCCCGCTTGTTGGGCGTCTCGTGTGTTGTGTTGCAGCTCCTGCGAGATGTGGTTACCGGTTCCCGTCCCCCTAGGGTCAACCAGCAGAGTTGGTTGTTAGTGCGTGTCTCGCCGTCTGTTGTTGCCTGTCTCGCGATCACTTGTTGCACATCTCGCAGTCGATTGTTACATGTCTCGTGTGTTGTGTTGCGCTTCTCACAGTTGGTTGTTACAGGGCTCACGGTCCGTTGTTGCGCGTCTCGCCGTCAGTTGTTGCGTTTCTCGTAGGCCGTTTATTCTGCATCTCGCAGTTGGTTGTTGCGCATGTCACGGATGGTTGGTGCATGTCTCACAGTCGGTTGTTATGTCTCATGTGCTGTGTTGCAGCTCCTGCAGGACGAGGGCAGCGGTTACTGCACGCGGCTGCGGTTCTTGGAGAAGAATCTTCAGGACAAGGAGCTGGAGCTGCAGGAGCAGGTGAGACCCCCGCCGCCATCTCCCACCCGCAGGAGGACCACAGCCACTGACGCATCCTATCATCCCTGGCTGCGGCCACCGTGCGCCAATCATCACCGGGGTGTAGTCAGGAACATTCCCAGGGTTGTCAGCTTAGGGCCGCCCCCGCCTAGTCAGCGCGCACCGCCCCCGCCTAGTCAGCGTCCTTCTCCCCCCCCGCCAAATCAGCGCCCGCCGCTGTTCTCTCCAATCGTCTTTGATTGGAGACATTCAGTGATGGGATTCCTGCTTACACCTGATGTGCATCTCACTACAGTAACCAAGATCATAATTCGGATTGATGTTTTAATCAGGATTTTACCTTTCCCCAGAGACCAAACATGACATGTCTGGTGTCAGTTATCTGGGCACTATGGATTTGGGGCTTATAGGCATCTGTTACATTTTCATCTTCAGGATGAATCAGGGAAGAAGATGCATGCTTTCACATAATTGTATGTCTATCGGATCTATACAAACTCCTATAATCATAATTTTCTTTGACCCCAGACGTATGTCTACCAATGTATCCTGTGACTGAAGGGGCTTTTCCACGTCTGTCTCTATGTGTAACCACATGTCTCTCTTGTTGTCCAACCCTCTGAAAAGGCTTTTCCTGTTTCAATTACCAGTCCAATCTATAACTCTTTGTCTACACGCAAGCCTCGTTGACAGCCTCGTTGATACTGCGGGGGTCTTTCACTTCCAAAAGGAGCTGCTTGCATTTTAAGTAGGGTTGCCACTTCCCAATTTCCTACTGCTTTACGTCCGTTATACCAGGCAGCTCAGATTGCAAGCTCTTGTCCTGCTGCACCAGAGCGAAGAGGGGGGTGAATGCCTCCGTCACTGGGGGCTTCAGAGATCAGTCACATCCAGGTCTCAGGCCGCGAATATCCGATATTACAGCACAGACCGCGAGCGCTGGAAACTACACATCTGTACCAGGGAGCTCTGCATCTCTGCTCATCCTCCAGAGCTGTACTCACTATTCTGCTGTTACATCACGGTTCATCCTCCAGAGCTGTACTCTCTATTCTGCTTTTACATCACGGTTCATCCTCCAGAGCTGCACTCACTATTCTGCTGTTACATCAAGGCTCACCCTCCAGTCACCTCCAGAGCTGCATGGCACATGGATATGATGGTAGCCGCAGCGATTCCTTTCCCTGCGCTCTGTGGGTGTGTATCCCCGTCTGTCTTCGGATCATCCCCCCCATCATTTGCCGTGGGGTGAGAGGATCTTCGTGCTCCGCTCGCTCCTGGCCGCTCTCATCCTCTGGACATCTGCCGACCAGATGACCCCCCCACATTCTGCTCCGTTGTAGTCCTATATGAAGGGGTCTTCATTTTCCTACCTTGGTCTCGGAGTGGTCCATGACCGGGGGAGGGGCTGATACGACAATGACTGCCATGCTGACTGTTTCCTCGCAGTGAACTCACCCTCCACCATTTCTCTCACAGATCACTCACATCCGTCAGGAGTACGAGCTGAAGATCTGTGGCCTGATGCCGGCCGCCCTGCGCCACGAGCTGGAGGACACCATCAGCTCTCTGAAGTCCCAGGTAACGGGTCATAGATCCCTGCGATCCGCGAGGCCGACGCCTGCGCTCCCTCCGAGAGGGAAGACAGGGGCCGACGCCTGCGCTCCCTCCGAGAAGGAAGGGGCCGACGCCTGCGCTCCCTCCGAGAGGGAAGGAAGGGGCCGACGCCTGCGCTCCCTCCGAGAGGGAAGGAAGGGGCCGACGCCGGCGCTCCCTCCGAGAGGGAAGAAAGGGGCCGACGCCGGCGCTCCCTCCGAGAGGGAAGAAAGGGGCCGACGCCGGCGCTCCCTCCGAGAGGGAAGGAAGGGGCCGACGCCTGCGCTCCCTCCGAGAGGGAAGGAAGGGGCCGACGCCTGCGCTCCCTCCGAGAAAGAAGGGGCCGACGCCTGCGCTCCCTCCGAGAGGGAAGACAGGGGCCGACGCCGGCGCTCCCTCCGAGAAAGAAGGGGCCGACGCCTGCGCTCCCTTCGAGAGGGAAGGAAGGGGCCGACGCCTGCGCTCCCTCCGAGAGGGAAGGAAGGGGCCGACGCCTGCGCTCCCTCCGAGAAAGAAGGGGCCGACGCCTGCGCTCCCTCCGAGAGGGAAGGAAGGGGCCGACGCCTGCGCTCCCTCCGAGAGGGAAGGAAGGGGCCGGCGCTACCTCCGAGAGGGAAGAAAGGGGCCGACGCCTGCGCTACCTCCGAGAGGGAAGAAAGGGGCCGACGCCTGCGCTACCTCCGAGAGGGAAGAAAGGGGCCGACGCCTGCGCTCCCTCCGAGAGGGAAGGAAGGGGCCGACGCCTGCGCTCCCTCCGAGAGGGAAGAAAGGGGCCGACGCCGGCGCTCCCTCCGAGAGGGAAGGAAGGGGCCGACGCCTGCGCTCCCTCCGAGAGGGAAGGAAGGGGCCGACGCCTGCGCTCCCTCCGAGAGGGAAGGAAGGGGCCGACGCCTGCGCTCCCTCCGAGTGGGAAGAAAGGGGCCGGCGCTCCCTCCGAGAAAGAAGGGGCCGACGCCTGCGCTCCCTCCGAGAGGGAAGACAGGGGCCGACGCCGGCGCTCCCTCCGAGAAAGAAGGGGCCGACGCCTGCGCTCCCTTCGAGAGGGAAGGAAGGGGCCGACGCCTGCGCTCCCTCCGAGAGGGAAGGAAGGGGCCGACGCCTGCGCTCCCTCCGAGAGGGAAGGAAGGGGCCGACGCCTGCGCTCCCTCCGAGAGGGAAGGAAGGGGCCGACGCCTGCGCTCCCTCCGAGAGGGAAGGAAGGGGCCGACGCCGGCGCTACCTCCGAGAGGGAAGGAAGGGGCCGACGCCTGCGCTACCTCCGAGAGGGAAGAAAGGGGCCGACGCCTGCGCTCCCTCCGAGAGGGAAGGAAGGGGCCGACGCCTGCGCTCCCTCCGAGAGGGAAGGAAGGGGCCGACGCCCGCGCTCCCTCCGAGAGGGAAGAAAGGGGCCGACGCCGGCGCTCCCTCCGAGAGGGAAGGAAGGGGCCGACGCCGGCGCTCCCTCCGAGAGGGAAGGAAGGGGCCGACGCCTGCGCTCCCTCCGAGAGGGAAGGAAGGGGCCGACGCCTGCGCTCCCTCCGAGAGGGAAGGAAGGGGCCGGCGCTCCCTCCGAGAAAGAAGGGGCCGACGCCTGCGCACCCTCCGAGAGGGAAGGAAGGGGCCGACGCCTGCGCTCCCTCCGAGAGGGAAGGAAGGGGCCGACGCCCGCGCTCCCTCCGAGAGGGAAGGAAGGGGCCGACGCCCGCGCTCCCTCCGAGAGGGAAGGAAGGGGCCGACGCCCGCGCTCCCTCCGAGAGGGAAGGAAGGGGCCGACGCCCGCGCTCCCTCCGAGAGGGAAGGAAGGGGCCGACGCCCGCGCTCCCTCCGAGAGGGAAGGAAGGGGCCGACGCCCGCGCTCCCTCCGAGAGGGAAGGAAGGGGCCGACGCCCGCGCTCCCTCCGAGAGGGAAGGAAGGGGCCGACGCCCGCGCTCCCTCCGAGAGGGAAGGAAGGGGCCGACGCCCGCGCTCCCTCCGAGAGGGAAGGAAGGGGCCGACGCCCGCGCTCCCTCCGAGAGGGAAGGAAGGGGCCGACGCCCGCGCTCCCTCCGAGAGGGAAGGAAGGGGCCGACGCCCGCGCTCCCTCCGAGAGGGAAGGAAGGGGCCGACGCCCGCGCTCCCTCCGAGAGGGAAGGAAGGGGCCGACGCCCGCGCTCCCTCCGAGAGGGAAGGAAGGGGCCGACGCCCGCGCTCCCTCCGAGAGGGAAGGAAGGGGCCGACGCCCGCGCTCCCTCCGAGAGGGAAGGAAGGGGCCGACGCCCGCGCTCCCTCCGAGAGGGAAGGAAGGGGCCGACGCCCGCGCTCCCTCCGAGAGGGAAGGAAGGGGCCGACGCCCGCGCACCCTCCGAGAGGGAAGGAAGGGGCCGACGCCCGCGCACCCTCCGAGAGGGAAGGAAGGGGCCGACGCCCGCGCTCCCTCCGAGAGGGAAGGAAGGGGCCGACGCCGGCGCTCCCTCCGAGAAAGAAGGGGCCGACGCCTGCGCTCCCTCCGAGAGGGAAGGAAGGGGCCGACGCCTGCGCTCCCTCCGAGAGGGAAGGAAGGGGCCGACGCCTGCGCTCCCTCCGAGAGGGAAGGAAGGGGCCGACGCCTGCGCTCCCTCCGAGAGGGAAGGAAGGGGCCGACGCCTGCGCTCCCTCCGAGAGGGAAGGAAGGGGCCGACGCCTGCGCTCCCTCCGAGAGGGAAGGAAGGGGCCGACGCCTGCGCTCCCTCCGAGAGGGAAGGAAGGGGCCGACGCCTGCGCTCCCTCCGAGAGGGAAGGAAGGGGCCGACGCCTGCGCTCCCTCCGAGAGGGAAGGAAGGGGCCGACGCCTGCGCTCCCTCCGAGAGGGAAGGAAGGGGCCGACGCCTGCGCTCCCTCCGAGAGGGAAGGAAGGGGCCGACGCCTGCGCTCCCTCCGAGAGGGAAGGAAGGGGCCGACGCCTGCGCTCCCTCCGAGAGGGAAGGAAGGGGCCGACGCCTGCGCTCCCTCCGAGAGGGAAGGAAGGGGCCGACGCCTGCGCTCCCTCCGAGAGGGAAGGAAGGGGCCGACGCCTGCGCTCCCTCCGAGAGGGAAGGAAGGGGCCGACGCCCGCGCTCCCTCCGAGAGGGAAGGAAGGGGCCGACGCCTGCGCTCCCTCCGTGGAGTACCCCATAAGAAATTTCCCCTCCAACCACTAGATTTACAGGCTGCTTACCATTTGTGCTGCTGCTGGAAACGGTCAACGAGCTGATGCGCGGACCCCACAGCTCAGCGGAGCCCCTGTAATGTAGGTCTGCAGAATGAGCACTGTACAGACACTGGACAAGCAGGGGCGGCTGGGGGACATACGATGTGAACGGACCCCTCCTGAATCTGATCAGAGATCGGCATTGTGTGGCACCTCCTCCCTGCTGGCCCTCGTGCGGACCCCCTCCTCCTCCCTGCTGGCCCCTCCGATCATTAATATGGTTTTCCGCACAGGTGATCTTCCTCCAGAAGAGGGCGCAGGTGCTGCAGGGCGACCTCTCCTTCCATCAGGGTAGACGGTGAGCAGAGGAGCTGGGTGGCATCGGGCTCCGCCGGGGTGGGGGGTGGCGCCGGCACACATTGCGCTCCGCCGGGGTGGGGGGGTGGCGCCGGCACACATCGGGCTCCGCCGGGGTGGGGGGGTGGCGCCGGCACACATCGGGCTCCGCCGGGGGGGGCGTGGCGCCGGCACATATCGGGCTCCGCCGGGGTGGGGGGTGGCGCCGGTACACATCGGGCTCCGCCGGGGGGGCGTGGTGCCGGCACATATCGGGCTCCGCCGGGGTGGGGGGTGGCGCCGGCACACATCGGGCTCCGCCGGGGTGGGGGGGTGGCGCCGGCACACATCGGGCTCCGCCGGGGTGGGGGGTGGCGCCGGCACACATCGGGCTCCGCCGGGGTGGGGGGTGGCGCCGGCACACATCGGGCTCCGCCGGGGGGGCGTGGCGCCGGCACATATCGGGCTCCGCCGGGGTGGGGGGTGGCGCCGGCACACATCGGGCTCCGCCGGGGTGGGGGGGTGGCGCCGGCACACATCGGGCTCCGCCGGGGTGGGGGGTGGCGCCGGCACACATCGGGCTCCGCCGGGGTGGGGGGTGGCGCCGGCACACATCGGGCTCCGCCGGGGGGGCGTGGCGCCGGCACATATCGGGCTCCGCCGGGGTGGGGGGTGGCGCCGGTACACCCTCTGGCCAGTCGTCCCCTCTCTTATGGGCTTTGATCCTCTCCGCGCTCAGGATCTGTTTGCTGTCAGTGAATGGAAATGTTCAGAGGTCTGTGCACTGACACATTGTGACGGACCCTCAGCTCCGTGAGCAGGACAAGGACAGTCACAAAATGTGACGCATATGTCTAGTCACTGACAGCATTCAGAAGACCATGGGGGTCCTGGCTCCAACAGACCCCCAAGAGATGGAAGCCATAACAGAGGTAGCAAAGGGCCCCAAGACCCCTGTAAGCATGACCACGTCTAATGGAAGGTGTCAGCGCCCCCCTGGTAGTCCGCGCCCCTCCCCTACACTCCCAGTAAGCCGTCTTCGGGGCCCAGTCCTCTGGGGGAGGGGAAGATGATGGCTGTGCTAACAGTCCTCTCACTCTTTGCAGGTTGTGATTCCCGCGGCCTGGAGGAGGCGGCGGCACCCGAAGTGGACTCCGCCCACACGCAGTGAGCGCCACCCAGCTGTAATAAAGTGTACCGCCATCAGGAGTTGTGTTTATTGGTGACATCAGTGTGTGCCCCCCGCCCCGGCCAGCGACCCCCTCCTCCGCCCCCGGGCTGTGCCCCTCCCCCATATTTTCTATATTTATATGTTTAATCTGAGATATAAAAAAAAAAAAAACAAAACTTTTTTTATTTTATACATTTTTTGTTTCTCAATTCTTCATTCTAGAATTTCAGATCACGTGATTGCACCCCTCCCTGGGGGGGGTACGGGCCCTCCCCTGCAGTAGTCGCCCCTCCCCGGCAGTAGTCGCCCCTCCCCAGCAGTAGTCGCCCCTCCCCAGCAGTAGTCGCCCCTCTCCGGCAGTAGTCGCCCCTCTCCGGGGCAGCAGTTGCCCCGCCCTGGGGGGGTACCGCCCCTCCCTGGCAGTAGTCGCCCCTCTCCGGCAGTAGTCGCCCCTCCCTGGCAGTAGTCGCCCCTCCCTGGCAGTAGTCGCCCCTCTCCGGCAGTAGTCGCCCCTCTCCGGGGCAGCAGTTGCCCCGCCCTGGGGGGGTACCGCCCCTCCCTGGCAGTAGTCGCCCCTCCCTGGCAGTAGTCGCCCCTCCGGGGCAGCAGTCGCCCCGCCCTGAGGGGGTACGGACCCTCCCTGGCAGTAGTCGCCCCTCCCCAGCAGTAGTCGCCCCTCCCTGGGGGGGGTACGGGCCCTCCCCAGCAGTAGTCGCCCCTCCCTGGGGGGGGTACAGGCCCTCCCCGGCAGTAGTCGCCCCTCCCTGGGGGGGTACGGGCCCTCCCCGGCAGTAGTCGCCCCTCCCTGGGGGGGTACGGGCCCTCTCCGGCAGTAGTCGCCCCTCTCCGGCAGTAGTCGCCCCTCTCCGGCAGTAGTCGCCCCTCTCCGGCAGTAGTCGCCCCTCTCCGGGGCAGCAGTCGCCCCTCCCTGGGGGGGTACCGCCCCTCCCTGGCAGTAGTCGCCCCTCCCTGGCAGTAGTCGCCCCTCCGGGGCAGCAGTCGCCCCGCCCTGAGGTGGTACGGGCCCTCCCCGGCAGTAGTCGCCCCTCCCTGGGGGGGGTACGGGCCCTCCCCGGCAGTAGTCGCCCCTCCCTGGGGGGGGTACGGGCCCTCCCCGGCAGTAGTCGCCCCTCCCTGGGGGGGTACGGGCCCTCCCCGGCAGTAGTCGCCCCTCCCTGGGGGGGTACGGGCCCTCCCCGGCAGTAGTCGCCCCTCCCTGGGGGGGTACGGGCCCTCCCCGGCAGTAGTCGCCTCTCCCTGGGGGGGTACCGGCCCACCCCCGGCAGTAGTCTCACTCACCGGCTCTGCATTTTCTCATTACCGTCTCATGATTTCCAGGCATCGGCTTCACTTTTGCCGACGGCAGCAGAACCTGCGCTAATTCAGACGTGGAGGAAGCAGCACATATTACGGGGGGAGGCGGCGGTGCTGCTGCTGCGGGGTCACCCATCTAAAAAGACCACTCTTCTCCACTTTGATATCTCCCACAGCAGGTCAGCTATTTCCCGTCATTAGGCGGCACCGGATCCCTAACGCTTCGAATCAAAGGATTTCTGAGATTTCTTTTTTTTTTTTTTATGAAATTGCAAGGTGTTGAAATTGTGGGAACGGAGGAGTGGACGGCGTGGGGAAGACAAGAGGCGTGAAGAGCCACGGGAAGCGTGGATAAGAGTGGAGGAGTGGACGGTGCGGGGGAGGAGTGGACGGCGTGGGGAAGACAAGAGGCGTGAAGAGCCACGGGAAGCGTGGATATGAGTGGAGGAGTGGACGGTGCGGGGGAGGAGTGGACGGCGTGGGGAAGACAAGAGGCGTGAAGAGCCACGGGAAGCGTGGATATGAGTGGAGGAGTGGACGGTGCGGGGGAGGAGTGGACGGCGTGGGGAAGACAAGAGGCGTGAAGAGCCACGGGAAGCGTGGATAAGAGTGGAGGAGTGGACGGCGCTGGGGAGGAGTGGACGGCGTGGGGAAGACGAGAGGCGTGAAGAGCCACGGGAAGCGTGGATATGAGTGGAGGAGTGGACGGTGCGGGGGAGGAGTGGACGGCGTGGGGAAGACGAGAGGCGTGAAGAGCCACGGGAAGCGTGGATAAGAGTGGAGGAGTGGACGGCGTGGGGAAGACAAGAGGCGTGAAGCGACACGGGAAGCGTGGATAAGAGTGGAGGAGTGGACGGCGCGGGGGAGGAGTGGACGGCGTGGGGAAGACGAGAGGCGTGAAGAGCCACGGGAAGCGTGGATAAGAGTGGAGGAGTGGACGGCGTGGGGAAGACGAGAGGCGTGAAGAGCCACGGGAAGCGTGGATAAGAGTGGAGGAGTGGACGGTGCGGGGGAGGAGTGGACGGCGTGGGGAAGACGAGAGGCGTGAAGAGCCACGGGAAGCGTGGATAAGAGTGGAGGAGTGGACGGCGCGGGGGAGGAGTGGACGGCGTGGGGAAGACGAGAGGCGTGAAGAGCCACGGGAAGCGTGGATAAGAGTGGAGGAGTGGACGGTGCGGGGGAGGAGTGGACGGCGTGGGGAAGACGAGAGGCGTGAAGAGCCACGGGAAGCGTGGATAAGAGTGGAGGAGTGGACGGCGCGGGGTTGGAGTGGACGGCGTGGGGAAGACAAGAGGCGTGAAGAGCCACGGAAAGCGTGGATAAGAGTGGAGGAGTGGACGGGGTGGGGAAGACAAGAGGCGTGAACAGCCACGGGAAGCGTGGATAATAGTGGAGGAGTGGCCCCATGGAAGACTGGAGGAGTGGACGGCGTGGGGGAGGAGTGGACGGCGTGGGGAAGACAAGAGGCGTGAAGCGCCACGGGAAGCGTGGATAAGAGTGGAGGAGTGGACGGCGTGGGGAAGACGAGAGGCGTGAAGAGCCACGGGAAGCGTGGATAAGAGTGGAGGAGTGGACGGTGCGGGGGAGGAGTGGACGGCGTGGGGAAGACGAGAGGCGTGAAGAGCCACGGGAAGCGTGGATAAGAGTGGAGGAGTGGACGGCGCGGGGGAGGAGTGGACGGCGTGGGGAAGACGAGAGGCGTGAAGAGCCACGGGAAGCGTGGATAAGACTGGAGGAGTGGCCCCATGGAAGACTGGAGGAGTGGACGGCGTGGGGGAGGAGTGGACGGCGTGGGGAAGACGAGAGGCGTGAAGAGCCACGGGAAGCGTGGATAAGAGTGGAGGAGTGGCCCCATGGAAGACTGGAGGAGTGGACGGCGTGGGGGAGGAGTGGACGGCGTGGGGAAGACAAGAGGCGTGAAGCGCCACGGGAAGCGTGGATAAGAGTGGAGGAGTGGACGGCGCGGGGGAGGAGTGGACGGCGTGGGGAAGACGAGAGGCGTGAAGAGCCACGGGAAGCGTGGATAAGAGTGGAGGAGTGGACGGTGCGGGGGAGGAGTGGACGGCGTGGGGAAGACGAGAGGCGTGAAGAGCCACGGGAAGCGTGGATAAGAGTGGAGGAGTGGACGGCGCGGGGGAGGAGTGGACGGCGTGGGGAAGACGAGAGGCGTGAAGAGCCACGGGAAGCGTGGATAAGAGTGGAGGAGTGGCCCCACGGAAGACTGGAGGAGTGGATAAGAGTGGAGGAGTGGACGGCGCGGGGTTGGAGTGGACGGCGTGGGGAAGACAAGAGGCGTGAAGAGCCACGGGAAGCGTGGATAAGAGTGGAGGAGTGGCCCCACGGAAGACTGGAGGAGTGGATAAGAGTGGAGGAGTAGACGGCGTGGGGAAGACGAGAGGCGTGAACAGCCACGGGAAGCGTGGATAAGAGTGGAGGAGTGGCCCCACGGAAGACTGGAGGAGTGGATAAGAGTGGAGGAGTAGACGGCGTGGGGAAGACGAGAGGCGTGAACAGCCACGGGAAGCGTGGATAAGAGTGGAGGAGTGGACGGCGTGGGGGAGGAGTGGACGCCACTGGATAGATGGGAGGAGTGGACGGCATGGGGGAGGAGTGGAGGGCACGGGGAGGAGTGGATAAGAGTGGAGGAGTGGACGCCACTGGGAAGACTGGAGGAGTGGACGGGTCGGGGAGGAGTGGATAAGAGTGGAGGAGTGGATGCCACAGGGAAGACAGGAGGAGTGGATGGCATGGGAGAGGAGTGGACGGCGTGGGGGAGGAGTGGATAAGAGTGGAGGAGTGGACGCCACAGGGAAGACAGGAGGAGTGGAGGGCACAGGGAGGAGTGGATAGGAGTGGATGCCACAGGGAAGACAGGAGGAGTGGATGGCATGGGAGAGGAGTGGACGGCGTGGGGGAGGAGTGGATAAGAGTGGAGGAGTGGATGCCACAGGGAAGACAGGAGGAGTGGACGGCGTGGGGGAGGAGTGGATAAGAGTGGAGGAGTGGACGGCATGGAGGAGGAGTGGAGGGCACGGGGAGGAGTGGATGCCACAGGGAAGACGAGAGGAATGGACGGCGCGGGGAGGAGTGGATAAGAGTGGAGGAGTGGACGCCACAGGGAAGACAGGAGGAGTGGACAGCGTGGGGAAGACTAGGCGTGAACAGCCACGGGAAGCGTGGACGGCGCGGGGAGGAGTGGACAGCGTGGGGGAGGAGTGGATAAGGGTGGTGGAGTGGACGCCACAGGGAAGACAGGAGGAGTGGAGGGCTCGGGGAGGAGTGGATAAGAGTGGAGGAGTGGATGCCACGGCGAAGACACGAGTAATAGATGGCGCGGGGAGGAGTGGACAGCGACGGGAAGTGTGGATAAAAGTGGAGGAGTGGACGCCACAGGGAAGACAGGAGGAGTGGACGGCGCAGGGAGGAGTGGATAAGAGTGGAAGAGTGGACGCCACGGTGAGGAGTGGGGGAGGAGGACACAGCGCGGAGAGGAGTGGATGGTGCGGGGAAGTGTGGATAAGAGTAGAGGAGTGGACGGCGTGGGGGGGGGGGGGGGGGAAGTATCAGGAATTCCAACACACACAGACGGACGACACCAGGGAGATAATGCAATATCTCGCCATTGCGGTCACGCCGTCCGCCTTTCGTCCGGAGTCACGAGCACGCGATCCAGACTACTCTCTACGTAGGTATCGGTGAGCGTATGGCGTCACACCTCGGCGATTCCAAAGCCTGGAATCCGTGTTTAACGCCCTCCGTACGGTCACTGTCAGCTTCACGATAGCACAATTATTAATACTCTCTGCCACCACCGGCCAAGTTTAAAATATAATACAGGCCTGGCTGGACGCCTATGGCTTCGGGAAAGGGAACGATTACAGAACAAAAGAAACAGAACTATTAAACTTTATATTTAATCCAAAAGGGAGGCAGTGTCTAGGAAAAATATATACAAGGATGTTACAAAGGGGACATTAAAATACATAGGCAGTTACACAAATAAAACAGGATAAAAGAAGACAACTTGCACTATACGATCGCGGAGACTATTCAATATAGTTGGAGGAGGGGCTCCCCAGATTATGCTGTTATTGAACAGGACCTGTTGCTTATAATCCTTATACCCCCCTGGCAATGAGTGAGTCTGTACTGTCCATGGGTGAGATCTGGCCACACGCCCCTTGTGGTGACATCATGTGGGCTGGTCTCCAGCCTGTACATTTTTATTAAAACCGCTAACTTCTGTCATTGCTCGTTGATCGCAGAAGCTTGCTAACTACGCCATTATTTCCCTTATGATTTTATCTTTATTTAGATATCACACATCACATAGCTGCAGTCTGCCATAATGGTGTTTTTGCGCTACAGCTCCCTGATTTTGGTTCCAGCCCTGGAAAACTACCTATACGTTCCTGGGCTGATTTGGTCACTACACATATGGCTCCCGTTACTGTCGGACGTATGGAACTCACAATATTTCATAGTTCACATTGGAGTCAGCGCGTCTGCAAATTTCCCTTTGAGGCTCGGGAAGCAGCCTCACGGTTACACGCAAATTAGTGCAAGCCTGCGTTTTAATTACCTCCTCTGTCTTTCAGAGACAAGATGCTTGCTTCCTAACGAAGTTATAACACTCCTTGGCTGGCATTGTTTGCATAAGCTATTTCTCAGGCGTGTGCTAATTGGGGCTTTTGTGCTGAGCAGAGTGGGACAGCTCGGTGGTGATAATTTGCATTAAGACACTGTATAATTGTCATCTCTGGACAAACACTACAGCAGAGGGCATGGGAGAGGGGGCTAATATTCTGTTAATATGTCCCTGACATTAATATGTTCCTGACAGGGAGGAGTGGCCGTCCCTCCAGTCACATCCAGAGCTGCAGTCAGACTTTGTGTCTGGCACCTCTGACTGCAGTGCATTGTGGGAGATGTTGTGATTTCCCCAGTATACAGCATCTCCATCCCCCACAATGCACTGCTTCTTAAGTCTCCTCACACACTGCGGACACCTGACATCTCCACACTTAATGTAATGTTATGAAAGGCGGCTGTGGGGAGGGGGCGCTACCTGCTGCTCGGGGCCTGGGAATCGGTGGTCTCCGGCAGTCCCAGCACCAGTGGGGGGCACGAAATCCCCCTCATTGCTGCCGCCCTGGAATGTCTGCGGAGGCTTCATGGAGCGTCGAGCCGCAGCGATCTCAGGCTTTATGTGGCTGCCGAAAGCAGCGGGGTCTTCTGTCCCCCATAATCCCTCAGACAATGGCTGCCAGGATATCACTGGTTAATAAGCTACGAACACCGAAAGATGTGTACAACCTGGGGTCCTACAGCGGGGGGCCACAGGGCCGACACAAGCTGCAACGCAGGACTACATCCCCAATAGTCAGAAATAAGGGACGCGGAGGGGATGATGGGTGTTATGTACTTGGTGTAAGTCTGATCTACTGTATGTGTGTGGATATGGGTGTATATCCTGTATTATACTCCAGAGCTGCACTCACTATTCTGCTGGTGCAGTCACTGTGTACATACATTACATTACTGATCCTGAGTTACCTCCTGTATTATACTCCAGAGCTGCACTCACTATTCTGCTGGTGCAGTCACTGTGTACATACATTACATTACTGATCCTGAGTTACCTCCTGTATTATACTCCAGAGCTGCACTCACTATTCTGCTGGTGCAGTCACTGTGTACATACATTACATTACTGATCCTGAATTACATCCTGTATTATACTCCAGAGCTGCACTCACTATTCTGCTGGTGCAGTCACTGTGTACATACATTACATTACTGATCCTGAGTTACATCCTGTATTATACTCCAGAGCTGCACTCACTATTCTGCTGGTGTAGTCACTGTGTACATACATTACATTACTGATCCTGAGTTACATCCTGTATTATACTCCAGAGCTGCACTCACTATTCTGCTGGTGCAGTCACTGTGTACATACATTACATTACTGATCCTGAGTTACATCCTGTATTATACTCCAGAGCTGCACTCACTATTCTGCTGGTGCAGTCACTGTGTACATACATTACATTACTGATCCTGAGTTACCTCCTGTATTATACCCCAGAGCTGCACTCACTATTCTGCTGGTGCAGTCACTGGGTACATACATTACATTACTGATCCTGAGTTATATCCTGTATTATACCCCAGAGCTGCACTCACTATTCTGCTGGTGCAGTCACTGTGTACATACATTACATTACTGATCCTGAGTTACATCCTGTATTATACCCCAGAGCTGCACTCACTATTCTACTTGTGCAGTCACTGGGTACATACATTACATTACTGATCCTGAGTTACCTCCTGTATTATACTCCAGAGCTGCACTCACTATTCTGCTGGAGCAGTCACTGTATACATACATTACATTACTGATCCTGAGTTACATCCTGTATTATACTCCAGAGCTGCACTCACTATTCTGCTGGTTCAGTCATTATGTACATACATTACATTACTGATCCTGAGTTACATCCTGTATTATACTCCAGAGCTGAACTCACTATTCTGCTGGTGCAGTCATTATGTACATACATTACATTACTGATCCTGAGTTACATCCTGTATTATACTCCAGAGTTGCACTCACTATTCTGCTGGTGCAGTCACTGTGTACATACATTACATTACTGATCCTGAGTTACATCCTGTATTATACTCCAGAGCTGCACTCACTATTCTGCTGGTGCAGTCACTGTGTACATACATTACATTACTGATCCTGAGTTACATCCTGTATTATACTCCAGAGCTGCACTCACTATTCTGCTGGTGCAGTCACTGTGTACATACATTACATTACTGATCCTGAGTTACATCCTGTATTATACTCCAGAGCTGCACTCACTATTCTACTTGTGCAGTCACTGGGTACATACATTACATTACTGATCCTGAGTTACCTCCTGTATTATACTCCAGAGCTGCACTCACTATTCTGCTGGTGAGTCACTGTGTACATACATTACATTACTGATCCTGAGTTACATCCTGTATTATACTCCAGAGCTGCACTCACTATTCTGCTGGTGCAGTCACTGTGTACATACATTACATTACTGATCCTGAGTTACATCCTGTATTATACTCCAGAGCTGCACTCACTATTCTGCTGGTGCAGTCACTGTGTACATACATTACATTACTGATCCTGAGTTACATCCTGTATTATACTCCAGAGCTGCACTCACTATTCTGCTGGTGCAGTCACTGTGTACATACATTACATTACTGATCCTGAGTTACATCCTGTATTATACCCCAGAGCTGCACTCACTATTCTGCTGGTGCAGTCACTGGGTACATACATTACATTACTGATCCTGAGTTACATCCTGTATTATACTCCAGAGCTGCACTCACTATTCTTCTGGTGCAGTCACTGTGTACATACATTACATTACTGATCCTGAGTTACATCCTGTATTATACTCCAGAGCTGCACTCACTATTCTGCTGGTGAGTCACTGTGTACATACATTACATTACTGATCCTGAGTTACATCCTGTATTATACTCCAGAGCTGCATTCACTATTCTGCTGGTGCAGTCACTGTGTACATACATTACTGATCCTGAGTTACATCCTGTATTATACTCCAGAGCTGCACTCGCTATTCTGCTGGTGCAGTCACTGTGTACATACATTACATTACTGATCCTGAGTTACATCCTGTATTATACCCCAGAGCTGCACTCGCTATTCTGCTGGTGCAGTCACTGTGTACATACATTACATTACTGATCCTGAGTTACATCCTGTATTATACTCCAGAGCTGCACTCACTATTCTGCTGGTGCAGTCACTGTGTACATACATTACTGATCCTGAGTTACATCCTGTATTATACTCCAGAGCTGGACTCACTATTCTGCTGGTGCAGTCACTGTGTACATACATTACATTACTGATCCTGAGTTACATCCTGTATTATACTCCAGAGCTGCACTCACTATTCTGCTGGTGCAGTCACTGTGTACATACATTACATTACTGATCCTGAGTTACATCCTGTATTATACTCCAGAGCTGGACTCACTATTCTGCTGGTGCAGTCACTGTGTACATACATTACATTACTGATCCTGAGTTATATCCTGTATTATACTCCAGAGCTTCACTCACTATTCTGCTGGTGCAGTCACTGTGTACATACATTACATTACTGATCCTGAGTTACATCCTGTATTATACTCCAGAGCTGCACTCACTATTCTGCTGGTGCAGTCACTGTGTACATACATTACATTACTGATCCTGAGTTACCTCCTGTATTATACTCCAGAGCTGCACTCACTATTCTGCTGGTGAGTCACTGTGTACATACATTACATTACTGATCCTGAGTTACCTCCTGTATTATACTCCAGAGCTGCACTCACTATTCTGCTGGTGCAGTCACTGTGTACATACATTACATTACTGATCCTGAGTTACCTCCTGTATTATACTCCAGAGCTGCACTCACTATTCTGCTGGTGAGTCACTGTGTACATACATTACATTACTGATCCTGAGTTACCTCCTGTATTATACTCCAGAGCTGCACTCACTATTCTGCTGGTGCAGTCACTGTGTACATACATTACATTACTGATCCTGAGTTACCTCCTGTATTATACTCCAGAGCTGCACTCACTATTCTGCTAGTGAGTCACTGTGTACATACATTACATTACTGATCCTGAGTTACATCCTGTATTATACTCCAGAGCTGCACTCACTATTCTGCTGGTGAGTCACTGTGTACATACATTACATTACTGATCCTGAGTTACCTCCTGTATTATACTCCAGAGCTGCACTCACTATTCTGCTGGTGAGTCACTGTGTACATACATTACATTACTGATCCTGAGTTACATCCTGTATTATACTCCAGAGCTGCACTCACTATTCTGCTGGTGAGTCACTGTGTACATACATTACATTACTGATCCTGAGTTACATCCTGTATTATACTCCAGAGCTGCACTCACTATTCTGCTGGTGGAGTCACTGTGTACATACATTACATTACTGATCCTGAGTTACATCCTGTATTATACCCCAGAGCTGCACTCACTATTCTGCTGGTGCAGTCACTGGGTACATACATTACATTACTGATCCTGAGTTGCCTCCTGTATTATACCCCAGAGCTGTACTCACTATTCTGCTGGTGCAGTCACTGTGTACATACATTACATTACTGATCCTGAGTTATATCCTGTATTATACCCCAGAGCTGCACTCACTATTCTGCTGGTGCAGTCACTGTGTACATACATTACATTACTGATCCTGAGTTACATCCTGTATTATACCCCAGAGCTGCACTCACTATTCTGCTGGTGAGTCACTGTGTACATACATTACATCCTGTATTATACTCCAGAGCTGCACTCACTATTCTGCTGGAGCAGTCATTATGTACATAAATTACATTACTGATCCTGAGTTACATCCTGTATTATACTCCAGAGCTGGACTCACTATTCTGCTGGTTCAGTCATTATGTACATAAATTACATTACTGATCCTGAGTTACATCCTGTATTATACTCCAGAGCTGAACTCACTATTCTGCTGGTGCAGTCATTATGTACATACATTACATTACTGATCCTGAGTTACATCCTGTATTATACTCCAGAGCTGGACTCACTATTCTGCTGGTGCAGTCACTGTGTACATACATTACATTACTGATCCTGAGTTACATCCTGTATTATACTCCAGAGCTGCACTCACTATTCTGCTGGTGCAGACACTGTGTACATACATTACATTACTGATCCTGAGTTACCTCCTGTATTATACTCCAGAGCTGGACTCACTATTCTGCTGGTGTAGTCACTGTGTACATACATTACATTACTGATCCTGAGTTACCTCCTGTATTATACCCCAGAGCTGCACTCACTATTCTGCTGGTGCAGTCATTATGTACATACATTACATTACTGATCCTGAGTTACATCCTGTATTATACCCCAGAGCTGCACTCACTATTCTACTTGTGCAGTCACTGGGTACATACATTACATTACTGATCCTGAGTTACCTCCTGTATTATACTCCAGAGCTGCACTCACTATTCTGCTGGTGCAGTCACTGTGTACATACATTACATTGCTGATCCTGAGTTACATCCTATATTATACTCCAGAGCTGAACTCACTATTCTGCTGGTGCAGTCACTGTGTACATACATTACATTACTGATCCTGAGTTACCTCCAGTATTATACCCCAGAGCTGCACTCACTATTCTGCTGGAGCAGTCACTGTGTATATACATTACATTACTGATCCTGAGTTACATCCTGTATTATACTCCAGAGCTGCACTCACTATTCTGCTGGTGAGTCACTGTGTACATACATTACATTACTGATCCTGAGTTACATCCTGTATTATACTCCAGAGCTGCACTCACTATTGTGCTGGTGCAGTCACTGTGTACATACATTACATTACTGATCCTGAGTTACATCCTGTATTATACTCCAGAGCTGCACTCACTATTCTGCTGGTGCAGTCACTGTGTACATACATTACATTACTGATCCTGAGTTACATCCTGTACTATACTCCAGAGCTGCACTCGCTATTCTGCTGGTGCAGTCACTGTGTACATACATTACATTACTGATCCTGAGTTACATCCTGTATAATACCCCAGAGCTGCACTCACTATTCTACTGGTGCAGTCACTGGGTACATACATTACATTACTGATCCTGAGTTACCTCCTGTATTATACTCCAGAGCTGCACTCACTATTCTGCTGGTGCAGTCACTGGGTACATACATTACATTACTGATCCTGAGTTATATCCTGTATTATACCCCAGAGCTGCACTCACTATTCTGCTGGTGCAGTCACTGTGTACATACATTACATTACTGATCCTGAGTTACATCCTGTATTATACCCCAGAGCTGTACTCACTATTCTGCTGGTGCAGTCACTGGGTACATACATTACATTACTGATCCTGAGTTATATCCTGTATTATACCCCAGAGCTGCACTCACTATTCTGCTGGTGCAGTCACTGTGTACATACATTACATTACTGATCCTGAGTTACATCCTGTATTATACCCCAGAGCTGCACTCACTATTCTGCTGGTGAGTCACTGTGTACATACATTACATCCTGTATTATACTCCAGAGCTGCACTCACTATTCTGCTGGAGCAGTCATTATGTACATAAATTACATTACTGATCCTGAGTTACATCCTGTATTATACTCCAGAGCTGGACTCACTATTCTGCTGGTTCAGTCATTATGTACATAAATTACATTACTGATCCTGAGTTACATCCTGTATTATACTCCAGAGCTGAACTCACTATTCTGCTGGTGCAGTCATTATGTACATACATTACATTACTGATCCTGAGTTACATCCTGTATTATACTCCAGAGCTGGACTCACTATTCTGCTGGTGCAGTCACTGTGTACATACATTACATTACTGATCCTGAGTTACCTCCTGTATTATACTCCAGAGCTGCACTCACTATTCTGCTGGTGCAGTCACTGTGTACATACATTACATTACTGATCCTGAGTTACATCCTGTATTATACTCCAGAGCTGCACTCACTATTCTGCTGGTGCAGTCACTGTGTACATACATTACATTACTGATCCTGAGTTACATCCTGTATTATACTCCAGAGCTGCACTCACTATTCTGCTGGTGCAGACACTGTGTACATACATTACATTACTGATCCTGAGTTACCTCCTGTATTATACTCCAGAGCTGGACTCACTATTCTGCTGGTGTAGTCACTGTGTACATACATTACATTACTGATCCTGAGTTACCTCCTGTATTATACCCCAGAGCTGCACTCACTATTCTGCTGGTGCAGTCATTATGTACATACATTACATTACTGATCCTGAGTTACATCCTGTATTATACCCCAGAGCTGCACTCACTATTCTACTTGTGCAGTCACTGGGTACATACATTACATTACTGATCCTGAGTTACCTCCTGTATTATACTCCAGAGCTGCACTCACTATTCTGCTGGTGAGTCACTGTGTACATACATTACATTGCTGATCCTGAGTTACATCCTATATTATACTCCAGAGCTGAACTCACTATTCTGCTGGTGCAGTCACTGTGTACATACATTACATTACTGATCCTGAGTTACCTCCAGTATTATACCCCAGAGCTGCACTCACTATTCTGCTGGAGCAGTCACTGTGTATATACATTACATTACTGATCCTGAGTTACATCCTGTATTATACTCCAGAGCTGCACTCACTATTCTGCTGGTGAGTCACTGTGTACATACATTACATTACTGATCCTGAGTTACATCCTGTATTATACTCCAGAGCTGCACTCACTATTGTGCTGGTGCAGTCACTGTGTACATACATTACATTACTGATCCTGAGTTACATCCTGTATTATACTCCAGAGCTGCACTCACTATTCTGCTGGTGCAGTCACTGTGTACATACATTACATTACTGATCCTGAGTTACATCCTGTACTATACTCCAGAGCTGCACTCGCTATTCTGCTGGTGCAGTCACTGTGTGCATACATTACATTACTGATCCGGAGTTACATCCTGTATTATACCCCAGAGCTGCACTCACTATTCTGCTGGTGCAGTCACTGTGTATATACATTACATTACTGATCCTGAGTTACATCCTGTATTATACTCCAGAGCTGCACTCACTATTCTGCTGGTGCAGTCACTGTGTACATACATTACATTACTGATCCTGAGTTACATCCTGTATTATACTCCAGAGCTGCACTCACTATTCTGCTGGTGCAGTCACTGGGTACATAAATTACATTACTGATCCTGAGTTACATCCTGTATTATACCCCAGAGCTGCACTCACTATTCTGCTGGTGCAGTCACTGTGTACATACATTACATTACTGATCCTGAGTTACATCCTGTATTATACTCCAGAGCTGGACTCACTATTCTGCTGGTGCAGTCTTTATGTACATACATTACATTACTGATCCTGAGTTACATCCTGTATTATACTCCAGAGCTGCACTCACTATTCTGCTGGTGAGTCACTGTGTACATACATTACATTACTGATCCTGAGTTACCTCCTGTATTATACTCCAGAGCTGCACTCACTATTCTGCTGGAGCAGTCACTGTATACATACATTACATTACTGATCCTGAGTTACATCCTGTATTATACTCCAGAGCTGCACTCACTATTCTGCTGGTGCAGTCACTGTGTACATACATTACTGATCCTGAGTTACCTCCTGTATTATACTCCAGAGCTGCACTCACTATTCTGCTGGTGCAGTCACTGTGTACATACATTACATTACTGATCCGGAGTTACCTCCTGTATTATACTCCAGAGCTGCACTCACTATTCTGCTGGTGCAGTCACTGTGTACATACATTACATTACTGATCCTGAGTTACATCCTGTATTATACTACAGAGCTGCACTCCCTATTCTGCTGGTGCAGTCACTGTGTACATACATTACATTACTGATCCTGAGTTACCTCCTGTATTATACTCCAGAGCTGCACTCACTATTCTGCTGGTGCAGTCACTGGGTACATACATTACATTACTGATCCTGAGTTATATCCTGTATTATACCCCAAAGCTGCACTCACTATTCTGCTGGTGCAGTCACTGTGTACATACATTACATTACTGATCCTGAGTTACCTCCTGTATTATACCCCAGAGCTGCACTCACTATTCTGCTGGTGCAGTCACTATGTACATACATTACATTACTGATCCTGAGTTACCTCCTGTATTATACTCCAGAGCTGCACTCACTATTCTGCTGGTGCAGTCACTGTGTACATACATTACATTACTGATCCTGAGTTACCTCCTGTATTATACCCCAGAGCTGCACTCACTATTCTGCTGGTGCAGTCACTGTGTACATACATTACATTACTGATCCTGAGTTACCTCCTGTATTATACTCCAGAGCTGCACTCACTATTCTACTTGTGCAGTCACTGGGTACATACATTACATTACTGATCCTGAGTTACCTCCTGTATTATACTCCAGAGCTGCACTCACTATTCTGCTGGTGAGTCACTGTGTACATACATTACATCCTGTATTATACTCCAGAGCTGCACTCACTATTCTGCTGGAGCAGTCACTGTATACATACATTACATTACTGATCCTGAGTTACATCCTGTATTATACTCCAGAGCTGGACTCACTATTCTGCTGGTTCAGTCATTATGTACATACATTACATTACTGATCCTGAGTTACATCCTGTATTATACTCCAGAGCTGAACTCACTATTCTGCTGGTGCAGTCATTATGTACATACATTACATTACTGATCCTGAGTTACATCCTGTATTATACTCCAGAGCTGCACTCACTATTCTGCTGGTGGAGTCACTGTGTACATACATTACATTACTGATCCTGAGTTAGCTCCTGTATTATACTCCAGAGCTGCACTCACTATTCTGCTGGTGCCGTCACTGTGTACATACATTACATTACTGATCCTGAGATACATCCTGTATTATACTCCAGAGCTGCACTCACTATTCTGCTGGTGCAGTCACTGTGTACATACATTACATTACTGATCCTGAGTTACCTCCTTTTTTATACTCCAGAGCTGCACTCACTATTCTGCTGGTGCAGTCACTGTGTACATACATTACTGATCCTGAGTTACATCCTGTACTATACTCCAGAGCTGCACTCGCTATTCTGCTGGTGCAGTCACTGTGTACATACATTACATTACTGATCCGGAGTTACATCCTGTATTATACCCCAGAGCTGCACTCACTATTCTGCTGGTGCAGTCACTGTGTATATACATTACATTACTGATCCTGAGTTACATCCTGTATTATACTCCAGAGCTGGACTCACTATTCTGCTGGTGCAGTCTTTATGTACATACATTACATTACTGATCCTGAGTTACATCCTGTATTATACTCCAGAGCTGCACTCACTATTCTGCTGGTGCAGTCACTGTGTACATACATTACATTACTGATCCTGAGTTACATCCTGTATTATACTCCAGAGCTGCACTCACTATTCTGCTGGTGGAGTCACTGTGTACATAAATTACATTACTGATCCTGAGTTACATCCTGTATTATACCCCAGAGCTGCACTCACTATTCTGCTGGTGCAGTCACTGTGTACATACATTACATTACTGATCCTGAGTTACATCCTGTATTATACTCCAGAGCTGGACTCACTATTCTGCTGGTGCAGTCACTGTGTATATACATTACATTACTGATCCTGAGTTACCTCCTGTATTATACTCCAGAGCTGCACTCACTATTCTGCTGGTGCAGTCACTGTGTACATACATTACATTACTGATCCTGAGTTACATCCTGTATTATACTCCAGAGCTGCACTCACTATTCTGCTGGTGAGTCACTGTGTACATACATTACATTACTGATCCTGAGTTACATCCTGTATTGTACTCCAGAGCTGCACTCACTATTCTGCTGGTGAGTCACTGTGTACATACATTACATTACTGATCCTGAGTTACATCCTGTATTATACTCCAGAGCTGCACTCACTATTCTGCTGGAGCAGTCACTGTGTACATACATTACTGATCCTGAGTTACATCCTGTATTATACTCCAGAGCTGCACTCACTATTCTGCTGGTGCAGTCACTGTGTACATACATTACATTACTGATCCTGAGTTACATCCTGTATTATACTACAGAGCTGCACTCACTATTCTGCTGGTGCAGTCACTGTGTACATACATTACATTACTGATCCTGAGTTACCTCCTGTATTATACTCCAGAGCTGCACTCACTATTCTGCTGGTGCAGTCACTGTGTACATACATTACATTACTAATCCTGAGTTACATCCTGTATTATACTACAGAGCTGCACTCCCTATTCTGCTGGTGCAGTCACTGTGTACATACATTACATTACTGATCCTGAGTTACATCCTGTATTATACTACAGAGCTGCACTCACTATTCTGCTGGTGCAGTCACTGTGTACATACATTACATTACTGATCCTGAGTTACCTCCTGTATTATACCCCAGAGCTGCACTCACTATTCTGCTGGTGCAGTCACTATGTACATACATTACATTACTGATCCTGAGTTACCTCCTGTATTATACTCCAGAGCTGCACTCACTATTCTGCTGGTGCAGTCACTGTGTACATACATTACATTACTGATCCTGAGTTACCTCCTGTATTATACCCCAGAGCTGCACTCACTATTCTGCTGGTGCAGTCACTGGGTACATACATTACATTACTGATCCTGAGTTACATCCTGTATTATACTCCAGAGCTGCACTCACTATTCTGCTGGTGCAGTCACTGTGTACATACATCACATTACTGATCCTGAGTTACATCCTGTATTATACTCCAGAGCTGCACTCACTATTCTGCTGGTGCAGTCACTGTGTACATACATTACATTACTGATCCTGAGTTACCTCCTGTATTATACCCCAGAGCTGCACTCACTATTCTGCTGGTGCAGTCACTGTGTACATACATTACATTACTGATCCTGAGTTACATCCTGTATTATACTCCAGAGCTGCACTCACTATTCTGCTGGTGAGTCACTGTGTACATACATTACATTACTGATCCTGAGTTACATCCTGTATTGTACTCCAGAGCTGCACTCACTATTCTGCTGGTGAGTCACTGTGTACATACATTACATTACTGATCCTGAGTTACATCCTGTATTATACTCCAGAGCTGCACTCACTATTCTGCTGGAGCAGTCACTGTGTACATACATTACTGATCCTGAGTTACATCCTGTATTATACTCCAGAGCTGCACTCACTATTCTGCTGGTGCAGTCACTGTGTACATACATTACATTACTGATCCTGAGTTACATCCTGTATTATACTACAGAGCTGCACTCACTATTCTGCTGGTGCAGTCACTGTGTACATACATTACATTACTGATCCTGAGTTACCTCCTGTATTATACTCCAGAGCTGCACTCACTATTCTGCTGGTGCAGTCACTGTGTACATACATTACATTACTAATCCTGAGTTACATCCTGTATTATACTACAGAGCTGCACTCCCTATTCTGCTGGTGCAGTCACTGTGTACATACATTACATTACTGATCCTGAGTTACATCCTGTATTATACTCCAGAGCTGCACTCACTATTCTGCTGGTGAGTCATTGTGTACATACATTACATTACTGATCCTGAGTTACATCCTGTATTATACTCGAGAGCTGCACTCACTATTCTGCTGGAGCAGTCACTGTATACATACATTACATTACTGATCCTGAGTTACATCCTGTATTATACTCCAGAGCTGAACTCACTATTCTGCTGGTGCAGTCATTATGTACATACATTACATTACTGATCCTGAGTTACATCCTGTATTATACTCCAGAGCTGAACTCACTATTCTGCTGGTGCAGTCACTGTGTACATACATTACATTACTGATCCTGAGTTACCTCCTTTATTATACTCCAGAGCTGCACTCACTATTCTGCTGGTGCAGTCACTGTGTACATACATTACATTACTGATCCTGAGTTACATCCTGTATTATACTCCAGAGCTGCACTCACTATTCTGCTGGTGCAGTCACTGTGTACATACATTACATTACTGATCCTGAGTTACCTCCTGTATTATACTCCAGAGCTGCACTCACTATTCTGCTGGTGCAGTCACTGTGTACATACATTACATTACTGATCCTGAGTTACATCCTGTATTATACTACAGAGCTGCACTCACTATTCTGCTGGTGCAGCCACTGTGTACATACATTACATTACTGATCCTGAGTTACCTCCTGTATTATACTCCAGAGCTGCACTCACTATTCTGCTGGTGCAGTCACTGTGTACATACATTACATTACTGATCCTGAGTTACTTCCTGTATTATACCCCAGAGCTGCACTCACTATTCTGCTGGTGCAGTCACTGTGTACATACATTACATTACTGATCCTGAGTTACCTCCTGTATTATACTCCAGAGCTGCACTCACTATTCTACTGGTGCAGTCACTGTGCACATACATTACATTACTGATCCTGAGTTACCTCCTGTATTATACTCCAGAGCTGCACTCACTATTCTGCTGGTGCAGTCACTGTGTACATACATTACATTACTGATCCTGAGTTACATCCTGTATTATACTCCAGAGCTGCACTCACTATTCTGCTGGTGCAGTCACTGTGTACATACATTACATTACTGATCCTGAGTTACCTCCTGTATTATACTCCAGAGCTGCACTCACTATTCTGCTGGTGCAGTCACTGTGTACATACATTACATTACTGATCCTGAGTTACATCCTGTATTATACTCCAGAGCTGCACTCACTATTCTGCTGGTGCAGTCACTGTGTACATACATTACATTACTGATCCTGAGTTACCTCCTGTATTATACTACAGAGCTGCACTCACTATTCTGCTGGTGCAGTCACTGTGTACATACATTACATTACTGATCCTGAGTTACATCCTGTATTATACTACAGAGCTGCACTCACTATTCTGCTGGTGCAGCCACTGTGTACATACATTACATTACTGATCCTGAGTTACCTCCTGTATTATACTCCAGAGCTGCACTCACTATTCTGCTGGTGCAGTCACTGTGTACATACATTACATTACTGATCCTGAGTTACTTCCTGTATTATACCCCAGAGCTGCACTCACTATTCTGCTGGTGCAGTCACTGTGTACATACATTACATTACTGATCCTGAGTTACCTCCTGTATTATACTCCAGAGCTGCACTCACTATTCTACTGGTGCAGTCACTGTGCACATACATTACATTACTGATCCTGAGTTACCTCCTGTATTATACTCCAGAGCTGCACTCACTATTCTGCTGGTGCAGTCACTGTGTACATACATTACATTACTGATCCTGAGTTACATCCTGTATTATACTCCAGAGCTGCACTCACTATTCTGCTGGTGCAGTCACTGTGTACATACATTACATTACTGATCCTGAGTTACCTCCTGTATTATACTCCAGAGCTGCACTCACTATTCTGCTGGTGAGTCACTGTGTACATACATTACATTACAGATCCTGAGTTACCTCCTGTATTATACTCCAGAGCTGCACTCACTATTCTGCTGGTGCAGTCACTGTGTACATACATTACATTACTGATCCTGAGTTACCTCCTGTATTATACTCCAGAGCTGCACTCACTATTCTGCTGGTGCAGTCACTGTGTACATACATTACATTACTGATCCTGAGTTACATCCTGTATTATACCCCAGAGCTGCACTCACTATTCTGCTGGTGCAGTCCCTGTGTACATACATTACATTACTGAACCTGAGTTACATCCTGTATTATATTCCAGAGCTGCACTCACTATTCTGCTGGTGCAGTCACTGTGTACATACATTACATTACTGATCCTGAGTTACATCCTGTATTATACTCCAGAGCTGCACTCCCTATTCTGCTGGTGCAGTCACTGTGTACATACATTACATTACTGATCCTGAGTTACATCCTGTATTATACTCCAGAGCTGCACTCACTATTCTGCTGGTGCAGTCACTGTGTACATACATTACATTACTGATCCTGAGTTACATCCTGTATTATACCCCAGAGCTGCACTCACTATTCTGCTGGTGCAGTCACTGTGTACATACATTACATTACTGATCCTGAGTTACATCCTGTATTATACCCCAGAGCTGCACTCACTATTCTGCTGGTGCAGTCACTGTGTACATACATTACTGATCCTGAGTTACATCCTGTATTATATTCCAGAGCTGCACTCACTATTCTGCTGGTGCAGTCACTGTGTACATACATTACATTACTGATCCTGAGTTACATCCTGTATTATACCCCAGAGCTGCACTCACTATTCTGCTGGTGCAGTCACTGTGTACATACATTACTGATCCTGAGTTACATCCTGTATTATACTCCAGAGCTGCACTCACTATTCTGCTGGTGCAGTCACTGTGTACATACATTACAGTACTGATCCTGAGTTACATCCTGTATTATACCCCAGAGCTGCACTCACTATTCTGCTGGTGCAGTCACTGTGTACATACATTACATTACTGATCCTGAGTTACATCCTGTATTATACCCCAGAGCTGCACTCTCTATTCTGCTGGTGCAGTCACTGTGTACATACATTACATTACTGATCCTGAGTTACATCCTGTATTATACTCCAGAGCTGCACTCACTATTCTGCTGGTGCAGTCACTGTGTACATACATTACATTACTGATCCTGAGTTACCTCCTGTATTATACTCCAGAGCTGCACTCACTATTCTGCTGGTGCAGTCACTGTGTACATACATTACATTACTGATCCTGAGTTACCTCCTGTATTATACTCCAGAGCTGCACTCACTATTCTGCTGGTGCAGTCACTGTGTACATACATTACATTACTGATCCTGAGTTACCTCCTGTATTATACCCCAGAGCTGCACTCACTATTCTGCTGGTGCAGTCACTGTGTACATATATTACATTACTGATCCTGAGTTACATCCTGTATTATACTCCAGAGCTGCACTCACTATTCTGCTGGTGCAGTCACTGTGTACATACATTACATTACTGATCCTGAGTTACATCCTGTATTATACTCCAGAGCTGCACTCACTATTCTACTGGTGCAGTCACTGTGCACATACATTACATTACTGATCCTGAGTTACATCCTGTATTATACTCCAGAGCTGCACTCACTATTCTGCTGGTGCAGTCACTGTGTATATACATTACATTACTGATCCTGAGTTACATCCTGTATTATACCCCAGAGCTGCACTCACTATTCTGCTGGTGAGTCACTGTGTACATACATTACATTACTGATCCTGAGTTACATCCTGTATTATACTCCAGAGCTGCACTCACTATTCTGCTGGTGCAGTCACTGTGTACATACATTACTGATCCTGAGTTACATCCTGTATTATCCTCCAGAGCTGCACTCACTATTCTGCTGGTGCAGTCACTGTGTACATACATTACATTACTGATCCTGAGTTACATCCTGTATTATACCCCAGAGCTGCACTCACTATTCTGCTGGTGCAGTCACTGTGTACATACATTACATTACTGATCCTGAGTTACATCCTGTATTATACCCCAGAGCTGCACTCACTATTCTGCTGGTGCAGTCACTGTGTACATACATTACTGATCCTGAGTTACATCCTGTATTATACTCCAGAGCTGCACTCACTATTCTGCTGGTGCAGTCACTGTGTACATACATTACATTACTGATCCTGAGTTACATCCTGTATTATACCCCAGAGCTGCACTCACTATTCTGCTGGTGCAGTCACTGTGTACATACATTACATTACTGATCCTGAGTTACATCCTGTATTATACCCCAGAGCTGCACTCTCTATTCTGCTGGTGCAGTCACTGTGTACATACATTACATTACTGATCCTGAGTTACCTCCTGTATTATACTCCAGAGCTGCACTCACTATTCTGCTGGTGCAGTCACTGTGTACATACATTACATTACTGATCCTGAGTTACATCCTGTATTATACTCCAGAGCTGCACTCACTATTCTGCTGGTGCAGTCACTGTGTACATACATTACATTACTGATCCTGAGTTACCTCCTGTATTATACTCCAGAGCTGCACTCACTATTCTGCTGGTGCAGTCACTGTGTACATACATTACATTACTGATCCTGAGTTACCTCCTGTATTATACTCCAGAGCTGCACTCACTATTCTGCTGGTGCAGTCACTGTGTACATACATTACATTACTGATCCTGAGTTACCTCCTGTATTATACCCCAGAGCTGCACTCACTATTCTGCTGGTGCAGTCACTGTGTACATATATTACATTACTGATCCTGAGTTACCTCCTGTATTATACTCCAGAGCTGGACTCACTATTCTGCTGGTGCAGTCACTGTGTACATACATTACATTACTGATCCTGAGTTACCTCCTGTATTATACTCCAGAGCTGCACTCACTATTCTGCTGGTGCAGTCACTGTGTACATACATTACATTACTGATCCTGAGTTACATCCTGTATTATACTCCAGAGCTGCACTCACTATTCTGCTGGTGCAGTCACTGTGTACATACATTACATTACTGATCCTGAGTTACATCCTGTATTATACTCCAGAGCTGCACTCACTATTCTACTGGTGCAGTCACTGTGCACATACATTACATTACTGATCCTGAGTTACATCCTGTATTATACTCCAGAGCTGCACTCACTATTCTGCTGGTGCAGTCACTGTGTACATACATTACATTACTAATCCTGAGTTACATCCTGTATTATACCCCAGAGCTGCACTCACTATTCTGCTGGTGCAGTCACTGTGTACATACATTACATTACTGATCCTGAGTTACATCCTGTATTATACCCCAGAGCTGCACTCACTATTCTGCTGGTGCAGTCACTGTGTACATACATTACATTACTGATCCTGAGTTACCTCCTGTATTATACTCCAGAGCTGCACTCACTATTCTGCTGGTGAGTCACTGTGTACATACATTACATTACTGATCCTGAGTTACATCCTGTATTATACCCCAGAGCTGCACTCACTATTCAGCTGGTGCAGTCACTGTGTACATACATTACATTACTGATCCTGAGTTACCTCCTGTATTATACTCCAGAGCTGCACTCACTATTCTGCTGGTGCAGTCACTGGGTACATACATTACATTACTGATCCTGAGTTACCTCCTGTATTATACTCCAGAGCTGCACTCACTATTCTGCTGGTGCAGTCACTGTGTATATACATTACATTACTGATCCTGAGTTACATCCTGTATTATACCCCAGAGCTGCACTCACTATTCTGCTGGTGCTGTCACTGTGTACATACATTACTGATCCTGAGTTACATCCTGTATTATACTCCAGAGCTGCACTCACTATTCTGCTGGTGCAGTCACTGTGTATATACATTACATTACTGATCCTGAGTTACCTCCTGTATTATACCCCAGAGCTGCACTCACTATTCTGCTGGTGCAGTCACTGTGTACATACATTACATTACTGATCCTGAGTTACCTCCTGTATTATACTCCAGAGCTGCACTCACTATTCTGCTGGTGAGTCACTGTGTACATACATTACATTACTGATCCTGAGTTACATCCTGTATTATACTCCAGAGCTGCACTCACTATTCTGCTGGTGCAGTCACTGTGTACATACATTACTGATCCTGAGTTACATCCTGTATTATCCTCCAGAGCTGCACTCACTATTCTGCTGGTGCAGTCACTGTGTACATACATTACATTACTGATCCTGAGTTACATCCTGTATTATACTCCAGAGCTGCACTCACTATTCTGCTGGTGCAGTCACTGTGTACATACATTACATTACTGATCCTGAGTTACATCCTGTATTATACCCCAGAGCTGCACTCACTATTCTGCTGGTGCAGTCACTGTGTACATACATTACATTACTGATCCTGAGTTACCTCCTCTATTATGCTCCAGAGCTGCACTCACTATTCTGCTGGTGCAGTCACTGTGTACATACATTACATTACTGATCCTGAGTTACCTCCTGTATTATACTCCAGAGCTGCACTCACTATTCTGCTGGTGCAGTCACTGTGTACATACATTACATTACTGATCCTGAGTTACATCCTGTATTATACTCCAGAGCTGCACTCACTATTCTGCTGGTGGAGTCACTGTGTACATACATTACATTACTGATCCTGAGTTACCTCCTGTATTATACTCAAGGAGCTGCACTCACTATTCTGCTGGTGCAGTCACTGTGTACATACATTACATTACTGATCCTGAGTTACATCCTGTATTATACCCCAGAGCTGCACTCACTATTCTGCTGGTGCAGTCACTGTGTACATACATTACATTACTGATCCTGAGTTACATCCAGTATTATACTCCAGAGCTGCACTCACTATTCTGCTGGTGCAGTCACTGTGTACATACATTACATTACTGATCCTGAGTTACCTCCTGTATTATACTCCAGAGCTGCACTCACTATTCTGCTGGTGCAGTCACTGTGTACATACATTACATTACTGATCCTGAGTTACATCCTGTATTATCCTCCAGAGCTGCACTCACTATTCTGCTGGTGCAGTCACTGTGTACATACATTACATTACTGATCCTGAGTTACATCCTGTATTATACTCCAGAGCTGCACTCACTATTCTGCTGGTGCAATCACTGTGTACATACATTACATTACTGATCCTGAGTTACATCCTGTATTATACCCCAGAGCTGCACTCACTATTCTGCTGGTGCAGTCACTGTGTACATACATTACATTACTGATCCTGAGTTACCTCCTGTATTATACTCCAGAGCTGCACTCACTATTCTGCTGGTGCAGTCACTGTGTACATAGATTACATTACTGATCCTGAGTTACCTCCTGTATTATACTCCAGAGCTGCACTCACTATTCTGCTGGTGCAGTCACTGTGTACATACATTACATTACTGATCCTGAGTTACCTCCTGTATTATACTCCAGAGCTGCACTCACTATTCTGCTGGTGAGTCACTGTGTACATACATTACATTACTGATCCTGAGTTACCTCCTGTATTATACTCCAGAGCTGCACTCACTATTCTGCTGGTGCAGTCACTGTGTACATACATTACATTACTGATCCTGAGTTACATCCTGTATTATACTCCAGAGCTGCACTCACTATTCTGCTGGTGCAGTCACTGTGTACATACATTACATTACTGATCCTGAGTTACATCCTGTATTATACCCCAGAGCTGCACTCACTATTCTGCTGGTGCAGTCACTGGGTACATACATTACATTACTGATCCTGAGTTACCTCCTGTATTATACCCCAGAGCTGCACTCACTATTCTGCTGGTGCAGTCACTGGGTACATACATTACATTACTGATTCTGAGTTACATCCTGTATTATACTCCAGAGCTGCACTCACTATTCTGCTGGTGCAGTCACTGTGTACATACATTACATTACAGATCCTGAGTTACCTCCTGTATTATACTCCAGAGCTGCACTCACTATTCTGCTGGTGCAGTCACTGTGTACATACATTACATTACTGATCCTGAGTTACATCCTGTATTATACCCCAGAGCTGCACTCACTATTCTGCTGGTGCAGTCCCTGTGTACATACATTACATTACTGATCCTGAGTTACATCCTGTATTATACCCCAGAGCTGCACTCACTATTCTGCTGGTGCAGTCACTGTGTACATACATTACATTACTGATCCTGAGTTACCTCCTGTATTATACTCCAGAGCTGCACTCACTATTCTGCTGGTGCAGTCACTGTGTACATACATTACATTACTGATCCTGAGTTACATCCTGTATTATCCTCCAGAGCTGCACTCACTATTCTGCTGGTGCAGTCACTGTGTACATACATTACATTACTGATTCTGAGTTACATCCTGTATTATACTCCAGAGCTGCACTCACTATTCTGCTGGTGCAGTCCCTGTGTACATACATTACATTACTGATCCTGAGTTACATCCTGTATTATACCCCAGAGCTGCACTCACTATTCTGCTGGTGCAGTCACTGTGTACATACATTACATTACTGATCCTGAATTACATCCTGTATTATACCCCAGAGCTGCACTCACTATTCTGCTGGTGCAGTCCCTGTGTACATACATTACATTACTGATCCTGAGTTACATCCTGTATTATCCTCCAGAGCTGCACTCACTATTCTGCTGGTGCAGTCACTGTGTACATACATTACATTACTGATCCTGAGTAACCTCCTGTATTATACTCCAGAGCTGCACTCACTATTCTGCTGGAGCAGTCACTGTGTACATACATTACATTACTGATCCTGAGTTACATCCTGTATTATACTCCAGAGCTGCACTCACTATTCTGCTGGTGCAGTCACTGTGTACATACATTGCATTACTGATCCTGAGTTACCTCCTGTATTATACCCAGAGCTGCACTCACTATTCTGCTGGTGCAGTCACTGTGTATATACATTACGTTACTGATCCTGAGTTACCTCCTGTATTATCCTCCAGAGCTGCGCTCACTATTCTGCTGGTGCAGTCACTGTGTACATACATTACATTACTGATCCTGAGTTACATCCTGTATTATACTCCAGAGCTGCACTCACTATTCTGCTGGTGCAGTCACTGTGTACATACATTACATTACTGATCCTGAGTTACATCCTGTATTATACTCCAGAGCTGCACTCTCTATTCTGCTGGTGCAGTCACTGTGTACATACATTACATTACTGATCCTGAGTAACCTCCTGTATTATACTCCAGAGCTGCACTCACTATTCTGCTGGAGCAGTCACTGTGTACATACATTACATTACTGATCCTGAGTTACATCCTGTATTATACCCCAGAGCTGCACTCACTATTCTGCTGGTGCAGTCACTGTGTACATACATTACATTACTGATCCTGAGTTACATCCTGTATTATACTCCAGAGCTGCACTCACTATTCTGCTGGTGCAGTCACTGTGTACATACATTACATTACTGATCCTGAGTTACATCCTGTATTATACCCCAGAGCTGCACTCACTATTCTGCTGGTGCAGTCACTGTGTACATACATTACATTACTGATCCTGAGTTACATCCTGTATTATACTCCAGAGCTGCACTCACTATTCTGCTGGTGCAGTCACTGTGTACATACATTACATTACTGATCCTGAGTTACATCCTGTATTATACTCCAGAGCTGCACTCACTATTCTGCTGGTGCAGTCACTGTGTACATACATTACATTACTGATCCTGAGTTACATCCTGTATTATACTCCAGAGCTGCACTCACTATTCTGCTGGTACAGTCACTGTGTACATACATTACATTACTGATCCTGAGTTACATCCTGTATTATACTCCAGAGCTGCACTCACTATTCTGCTGGTGGAGTCACTGTGTACATACATTACATTACTGATCCTGAGTTAGATCCCGTATTATACTCCAGAGCTGCACTCACTATTCTGCTGGTGCAGTCACTGTGTACATACATTACATTACTGATCCTGAGTTACCTCCTGTATTATACTCCAGAGCTGCACTCACTATTCTGCTGGAGCAGTCACTGTGTACATACATTACATTACTGATCCTGAGTTACATCCTGTATTATACTCCAGAGCTGCACTCACTATTCTGCTGGTGCAGTCACTGTGTATATACATTACATTACTGATCCTGAGTTACATCCTGTATTATACTCCAGAGCTGCACTCACTATTCTGCTGGTGCAGTCACTGTGTACATACATTACATTACTGATCCTGAGTTACATCCTGTATTATACTCCAGAGCTGCACTCACTATTCTGCTGGTGCAGTCACTGTGTACATACATTACATTACTGATCCTGAGTTACCTCCTGTATTATACTCCAGAGCTGCACTCACTATTCTGCTGGTGCAGTCACTGTGTACATACATTACATTACTGATCCTGAGTTACCTCCTGTATTATACCCCAGAGCTGCACTCACTATTCTGCTGGTGGAGTCACTGTGTACATACATTACATTACTGATCCTGAGTTAGATCCCGTATTATACTCCAGAGCTGCACTCACTATTCTGCTGGTGCAGTCACTGTGTACATACATTACATTACTGATCCTGAGTTACATCCTGTATTATACTCCAGAGCTGCACTCACTATTCTGCTGGAGCAGTCAATGTATACATACATTACATTACTGATCCTGAGTTACCTCCTGTATTATACTCCAGAGCTGCACTCACTATTCTGCTGGTGCAGTCACTGTGTACATACATTACATTACTGATCCTGAGTTACATCCTGTATTATCCTCCAGAGCTGCACTCACTATTCTACTTGTGCAGTCACTGGGTACATACATTACATTACTGATCCTGAGTTACCTCCTGTATTATACTCCAGAGCTGCACTCACTATTCTGCTGATGCAGTCACTGTGTACATACATTACATTACTGATCCTGAGTTACATCCTGTATTATACTCCAGAGCTGAACTCACTATTCTGCTGGTGAGTCACTGTGTACATACATTACATTACTGATCCTGAGTTACATCCTGTATTATACCCCAGAGCTGCACTCACTATTCAGCTGGTGCAGTCACTGTGTACATACATTACATTACTGATTCTGAGTTACATCCTGTATTATACTCCAGAGCTGCACTCACTATTCTGCTGGTGCAGTCCCTGTGTACATACATTACATTACTGATCCTGAGTTACATCCTGTATTATACCCCAGAGCTGCACTCACTATTCTGCTGGTGCAGTCACTGTGTACATACATTACATTACTGATCCTGAGTTACCTCCTGTATTATACTCCAGAGCTGCACTCACTATTCTGCTGGTGCAGTCACTGTGTACATACATTACATTACTGATCCTGAATTACATCCTGTATTATACCCCAGAGCTGCACTCACTATTCTGCTGGTGCAGTCCCTGTGTACATACATTACATTACTGATCCTGAGTTACATCCTGTATTATACTCCAGAGCTGCACTCACTATTCTGCTGGTGCAGTCACTGTGTACATACATTACATTACTGATCCTGAGTTACATCCTGTATTATACTCCAGAGCTGCACTCACTATTCTGCTGGTACAGTCACTGTGTACATACATTACATTACTGATCCTGAGTTACATCCTGTATTATACTCCAGAGCTGCACTCACTATTCTGCTGGTGCAGTCACTGTGTACATACATTACATTACTGATCCTGAGTTACATCCTGTATTATACTCCAGAGCTGCACTCACTATTCTGCTGGTACAGTCACTGTGTACATACATTACATTACTGATCCTGAGTTACATCCTGTATTATACTCCAGAGCTGCACTCACTATTCTGCTGGTACAGTCACTGTGTACATACATTACATTACTGATCCTGAGTTACATCCTGTATTATACTCCAGAGCTGCACTCACTATTCTGCTGGTGCAGTCACTGTGTACATACATTACATTACTGATCCTGAGTTACCTCCTGTATTATACTCCAGAGCTGCACTCACTATTCTGCTGGTGGAGTCACTGTGTACATACATTACATTACTGATCCTGAGTTAGATCCCGTATTATACTCCAGAGCTGCACTCACTATTCTGCTGGTGCAGTCACTGTGTACATACATTACATTACTGATCCTGAGTTACCTCCTGTATTATACTCCAGAGCTGCACTCACTATTCTGCTGGTGCAGTCACTGTGTACATACATTACATTACTGATCCTGAGTTACCTCCTGTATTATACTCCAGAGCTGCACTCACTATTCTGCTGGTGCAGTCACTGTGTACATACATTACATTACTGATCCTGAGTTACCTCCTGTATTATACCCCAGAGCTGCACTCACTATTCTGCTGGTGGAGTCACTGTGTACATACATTACATTACTGATCCTGAGTTAGATCCCGTATTATACTCCAGAGCTGCACTCACTATTCTGCTGGTGCAGTCACTGTGTACATACATTACATTACTGATCCTGAGTTACATCCTGTATTATACTCCAGAGCTGCACTCACTATTCTGCTGGAGCAGTCAATGTATACATACATTACATTACTGATCCGGAGTTACCTCCTGTATTATACTCCAGAGCTGCACTCACTATTCTGCTGGTGCAGTCACTGTGTACATACATTACATTACTGATCCTGAGTTACATCCTGTATTATACTCCAGAGCTGCACTCACTATTCTGCTGGTGGAGTCACTGTGTACATACATTACATTACTGATCCTGAGTTAGATCCCGTATTATACTCCAGAGCTGCACTCACTATTCTGCTGGTGCAGTCACTGTGTACATACATTACATTACTGATCCTGAGTTACATCCTGTATTATACTCCAGAGCTGCACTCACTATTCTGCTGGAGCAGTCAATGTATACATACATTACATTACTGATCCTGAGTTACATCCTGTATTATCCTCCAGAGCTGCACTCACTATTCTACTTGTGCAGTCACTGGGTACATACATTACATTACTGATCCTGAGTTACCTCCTGTATTATACTCCAGAGCTGCACTCACTATTCTGCTGGTGCAGTCACTGTGTACATACATTACATTACTGATCCTGAGTTACATCCTGTATTATACTCCAGAGCTGAACTCACTATTCTGCTGGTGAGTCACTGTGTACATACATTACATTACTGATCCTGAGTTACATCCTGTATTATACCCCAGAGCTGCACTCACTATTCAGCTGGTGCAGTCACTGTGTACATACATTACATTACTGATCCTGAGTTACCTCCTGTATTATACTCCAGAGCTGCACTCACTATTCTGCTGGTGCAGTCACTGGGTACATACATTACATTACTGATCCTGAGTTACCTCCTGTATTATACTCCAGAGCTGCACTCACTATTCTGCTGGTGCAGTCACTGGGTACATACATTACATTACTGATCCTGAGTTATATCCTGTATTATACCCCAGAGCTGCACTCACTATTCTGCTGGTGCAGTCACTGTGTACATACATTACATTACTGATCCTGAGTTACCTCCTGTATTATACCCCAGAGCTGCACTCACTATTCTGCTGGTGCAGTCACTGTGTACATACATTACATTACTGATCCTGAGTTACATCCTGTATTATACCCCAGAGCAGCACTCACTATTCTGCTGGTGCAGTCACTGTGTACATACATTACATTACTGATCCTGAGTTACCTCCTGTATTATACTCCAGAGCTGCACTCACTATTCTGCTGGTGCAGTCACTGTGTACATACATTACATTACTGATCCTGAGTTACATCCTGTATTATACTCCAGAGCTGCACTCACTATTCTGCTGGTGCAGTCACTGTGTACATACATTACATTACTGATCCTGAGTTACATCCTGTATTATACTCCAGAGCTGCACTCACTATTCTGCTGATGCAGTCACTGTGCACATACATTACATTACTGATCCTGAGTTACATCCTGTATTATACTCCAGAGCTGCACTCACTATTCTGCTGGTGCAGTCACTGTGTATATACATTACATTACTGATCCTGAGTTACCTCCTGTATTATCCTCCAGAGCTGCGCTCACTATTCTGCTGGTGGAGTCACTGTGTACATACATTACATTACTGATCCTGAGTTACCTCCTGTATTATACTCCAGAGCTGCACTCACTATTCTGCTGGAGCAGTCACTGTATACATACATTACATTACTGATCCTGAGTTACATCCTGTATTATACTCCAGAGCTGCACTCACTATTCTGCTGGTGCAGTCACTGTGTACATACATTACATTACTGATCCTGAGTTACATCCTGTATTATACCCCAGAGCTGCACTCACTATTCTGCTGGTGCAGTCACTGTGTACATACATTACATTACTGATCCTGAGTTACCTCCTGTATTATCCTCCAGAGCTGCACTCACTATTCTGCTGGTGCAGTCACTGTGTACATACATTACATTACTGATCCCGAGTTACCTCCTGTATTATACTCCAGAGCTGCACTCACTATTCTGCTGGTGCAGTCACTGTGTATATACATTACATTACTGATCCTGAGTTACCTCCTGTATTATCCTCCAGAGCTGCGCTCACTATTCTGCTGGTGCAGTCACTGTGTACATACATTACATTACTGATCCTGAGTTACATCCTGTATTATATTCCAGAGCTGCACTCACTATTCTGCTGGTGCAGTCACTGTGTACATACATTACATTACTGATCCTGAGTTACATCCTGTATTATACTCCAGAGCTGCACTCACTATTCTGCTGGTGCAGTCACTGTGTACATACATTACATTACTGATCCTGAGTTACCTCCTGTATTATACTCCAGAGCTGCACTCACTATTCTGCTGGTGCAGTCACTGTGTACATACATTACATTACTGATCCTGAGTTACCTCCTGTATTATACTCCAGAGCTGCACTCACTATTCTGCTGGTGCAGTCACTGTGTACATACATTACATTACTGATCCTGAGTTACCTCCTGTATTATACCCCAGAGCTGCACTCGCTATTCTGCTGGTGCAGTCACTGTGTATATACATTACATTACTGATCCTGAGTTACCTCCTGTATTATCCTCCAGAGCTGCGCTCACTATTCTGCTGGTGCAGTCACTGTGTACATACATTACATTACTGATCCTGAGTTACATCCTGTATTATACCCCAGAGCTGCACTCACTATTCTGCTGGTGCAGTCACTGTGTACATACATTACATTACTGATCCTGAGTTACATCCTGTATTATACTCCAGAGCTGCACTCACTATTCTGCTGGTGCAGTCACTGTGTACATACATTACATTACTGATCCTGAGTTACATCCTGTATTATACTCCAGAGCTGCACTCGCTATTCAGCTGGTGCAGTCACTGTGTACATACATTACATTACTGATCCTGAGTTACATCCTGTATTATACTCCAGAGCTGCACTCACTATTCTGCTGGTGGAGTCACTGTGTACATACATTACATTACTGATCCTGAGTTACCTCCGGTATTATATTCCAGAGCTGCACTCACTATTCTGCTGGTGAGTCACTGTGTACATACATTACATTACTGATCCGGAGTTACATCCTGTATTATACTCCAGAGCTGCACTCACTATTCTGCTGGTGCAGTCACTGTGTACATACATTACATTACTGATCCTGAGTTACATCCTGTATTATACTCCAGAGCTGCACTCACTATTCTGCTGGTACAGTCACTGTGTACATACATTACATTACTGATCCTGAGTTACATCCTGTATTATACTCCAGAGCTGCACTCACTATTCTGCTGGTGCAGTCACTGTGTACATACATTACATTACTGATCCTGAGTTACCTCCTGTATTATACTCCAGAGCTGCACTCACTATTCTGCTGGTGAGTCACTGTCTACATACATTACATTACTGATCCTGAGTTACATCCTGTATTATACTCCAGAGCTGCACTCACTATTCTGCTGGTACAGTCACTGTCTACATACATTACATTACTGATCCTGTATTATACTCCAGAGCTGCACTCACTATTCTGCTGGTGCAGTCACTGTGTACATACATTACATTACTGATCCTGAGTTACATCCTGTATTATACTCCAGAGCTGCACTCACTATTCTGCTGGTGCAGTCACTGTGTACATACATTACATTACTGATCCTGAGTTACATCCTGTATTATACTCCAGAGCTGCACTCACTATTCTGCTGGTACAGTCACTGTGTACATACATTACATTACTGATCCTGAGTTACATCCTGTATTATACTCCAGAGCTGCACTCACTATTCTGCTGGTGCAGTCACTGTGTACATACATTACATTACTGATCCTGAGTTACCTCCTGTATTATACTCCAGAGCTGCACTCACTATTCTGCTGGTGAGTCACTGTCTACATACATTACATTACTGATCCTGAGTTACATCCTGTATTATACTCCAGAGCTGCACTCACTATTCTGCTGGTACAGTCACTGTCTACATACATTACATTACTGATCCTGAGTTACATCCTGTATTATACTCCAGAGCTGCACTCACTATTCTGCTGGTGCAGTCACTGTGTACATACATTACATTACTGATCCTGAGTTACATCCTGTATTATACTCCAGAGCTGCACTCACTATTCTGCTGGTGCAGTCACTGTGTACATACATTACATTACTGATCCGGAGTTACATCCTGTATTATACTCCAGAGCTGCACTCACTATTCTGCTGGTGCAGTCACTGTGTACATACATTACATTACTGATCCTGAGTTACATCCTGTGTTATACTCCAGAGCTGCACTCACTATTCAGCTGGTGGAGTCACTGTGTACATACATTACATTACTGATCCTGAGTTACCTCCTGTATTATACTCCAGAGCTGCACTCACTATTCTGCTGGTGCAGTCACTGTGTACACACATTACATTACTGATCCTGAGTTACATCCTGTATTATACTCCAGAGCTGCACTCACTATTCTGCTGGTGCAGTCACTGTGTACATACATTACATTACTGATCCTGAGTTACATCCTGTATTATACCCCAGAGCTGCACTCACTATTCTGCTGGTGCAGTCACTGTGTACATACATTACATTACTGAACCTGAGTTACATCCTGTATTATACCCCAGAGCTGCACTCACTATTCTGCTGGTGCAGTCACTGTGTACATACATTACATTACTGATCCCGAGTTACATCCTGTGTTATACTCCAGAGCTGCACTCACTATTCAGCTGGTGGAGTCACTGTGTACATACATTACATTACTGATCCTGAGTTACATCCTGTATTATACCCCAGAGCTGCACTCACTATTCTGCTGGTGCAGTCACTGTGTACATACATTACATTACTGATCCTGAGTTACATCCTGTAATATACCCCAGAGCTGCACTCACTATTCTGCTGGTGCAGTCACTGTGTACATACATTACATTACTGATCCTGAGTTACATCCTGTATTATACTCCAGAGCTGCACTCACTATTCTGCTGGTGCAGTCACTGTGTACATACATTACATTACTGATCCTGAGTTACATCCTGTATTATACTCCAGAGCTGCACTCGCTATTCTGCTGGTGCAGTCACTGTGTACATACATTACATTACTGATCCTGAGTTACCTCCTGTATTATACCCCAGAGCTGCACTCACTATTCTGCTGGTGCAGTCACTGTGTACATACATTACATTACTGATCCTGAGTTACCTCCTGTATTATACTCCAGAGCTGCACTCACTATTCTGCTGGTGCAGTCACTGTGTACATACATTACATTACTGATTCTGAGTTACCTCCTGTATTATACTCCAGAGCTGCACTCACTATTCTGCTGGTGCAGTCACTGTGTACCTACATTACATTACTGATCCTGAGTTATATCCTGTATTATACTCCAGAGCTGCACTCACTATTCTGCTGGTGCAGTCACTGTGTACATACATTACATTACTGATCCCGAGTTACCTCCTGTATTATACTCCAGAGCTGCACTCACTATTCTGCTGGTGCAGTCACTGTGTATATACATTACTGATCCTGAGTTACATCCTGTATTATACTCCAGAGCTGGACTCACTATTCTGCTGGTGCAGTCACTGTGTACATACATTACATTACTGATCCTGAGTTACATCCTGTATTATACTCCAGAGCTGCACTCACTATTCTGCTGGTGCAGTCACTGTGTACATACATTACATTACTGATCCTGAGTTACATCCTGTATTATACCCCAGAGCTGCACTCACTATTCTGCTGGTGGAGTCACTGTGTACATACATTACATTACTGAACCTGAGTTACATCCTGTATTATACTCCAGAGCTGCACTCACTATTCTGCTGGTGCAGTCACTGTGTACATACATTACATTACTGATCCTGAGTTACATCCTGTATTATACTCCAGAGCTGCACTCACTATTCTGCTGGTGCAGTCACTGTGTACATACATTACATTACTGATCCTGAGTTACATCCTGTATTATACTCCAGAGCAGCACTCACTATTCTGCTGGTGCAGTCACTGTGTACATACATTACATTACTGATCCTGAGTTACATCCTGTATTATATTCCAGAGCTGCACTCACTATTCTGCTGGTGCAGTCACTGTGTACATACATTACATTACTGATCCTGAGTTACCTCCTGTATTATACCCCAGAGCTGCACTCACTATTCTGCTGGTGCAGTCACTGTGTACATACATTACATTACTGATCCTGAGTTACCTCCTGTATTATACCCCAGAGCTGCACTCACTATTCTGCTGGTGCAGTCACTGTGTACATACATTACATTACTGATCCTGAGTTACATCCTGTATTATACTCCAGAGCTGCACTCACTATTCTGCTGGTGCAGTCACTGTGTACATACATTACATTACTGATCCTGAGTTACCTCCGGTATTATATTCCAGAGCTGCACTCACTATTCTGCTGGTGCAGTCACTGTGTACATACATTACATTACTGATCCTGAGTTACCTCCTGTATTATACCCCAGAGCTGCACTCACTATTCTGCTGGTGGAGTCACTGTGTACATACATTACATTACTGATCCTGAGTTAGCTCCTGTATTATACCCCAGAGCTGCACTCACTATTCTGCTGGTGCAGTCACTGTGTACATACATTACATTACTGATCCCGAGTTACCTCCTGTATTATACTCCAGAGCTGCACTCACTATTCTGCTGGTGAGTCACTGTGTACATACATTACATTACTGATCCTGAGTTACATCCTGTATTATACTCCAGAGCTGCACTCACTATTCTGCTGGTGCAGTCACTGTGTACATACATTACATTACTGATCCTGAGTTACATCCTGTATTATACTCCAGAGCTGCACTCACTATTCTGCTGGTACAGTCACTGTGTACATACATCACATTACTGATCCTGAGTTACATCCTGTATTATACCCCAGAGCTGCACTCACTATTCTGCTGGTGCAGTCACTGTGTACATACATTACATTACTGATCCTGAGTTACCTCCTGTATTATACTCCAGAGCTGCACTCCCTATTCTGCTGGTGCAGTCACTGTGTACATACATTACATTACTGATCCTGAGTTACATCCTGTATTATACTGCAGAGCTGCGCTCACTATTCTGCTGGTGCAGTCACTGTGTACATACATTACATTACTGATCCTGAGTTACCTCCTGTATTATACTCCAGAGCTGCACTCACTATTCTGCTGGTGCAGTCACTGTGTACATACATTACATTACTGATCCGGAGATACATCCTGTATTATACTCCAGAGCTGCACTCACTATTCTGCTGGTGCAGTCACTGTGTACATACATTACATTACTGATCCTGAGTTACATCCTGTATTTTACTCCAGAGCTGCACTCACTATTCTGCTGGTGCAGTCACTGTGTACATACATTACATTACTGATCCTGAGTTACATCCTGTATTATACCCCAGAGCTGCACTCACTATTCTGCTGGTGCAGTCACTGTGTACATACATTACATTACTGATCCTGAGTTACATCCTGTATTATACTCCAGAGCAGCACTCACTATTCTGCTGGTGTAGTCACTGTGTACATACATTACTGATCCTGAGTTACATCCTGTATTATACCCCAGAGCTGCACTCGCTATTCTGCTGGTGCAGTCACTGTGTACATACATTACATTACTGATCCTGAGTTACATCCTGTATTATACTCCAGAGCTGCACTCACTATTCTGCTGGTGAGTCACTGTGTACATACATTACATTACTGATCCTGAGTTACCTCCTGTATTATACTCCAGAGCTGCACTCACTATTCTGCTGGTGCAGTCACTGTGTACATACATTACTGATCCTGAGTTACATCCTGTATTATACCCCAGAGCTGCACTCACTATTCTGCTGGTGCAGTCACTGTGTACATACATTACATTACTGATCCTGAGTTACCTCCTGTATTATACTCCAGAGCTGCGCTCACTATTCTGCTGGTGCAGTCACTGTGTACATACATTACATTACTGATCCTGAGTTACCTCCTGTATTATACTCCAGAGCTGCACTCACTATTCTGCTGGTGCAGTCACTGTGTACATACATTACTGATCCTGAGTTACATCCTGTATTATACCCCAGAGCTGCACTCACTATTCTGCTGGTGGAGTCACTGTGTACATACATTACATTACTGAACCTGAGTTACATCCTGTATTATACTCCAGAGCTGCACTCACTATTCTGCTGGTGCAGTCACTGTGTACATACATTACATTACTGATCCTGAGTTACATCCTGTATTATACTCCAGAGCAGCACTCACTATTCTGCTGGTGCAGTCACTGTGTACATACATTACATTACTGATCCTGAGTTACATCCTGTATTATATTCCAGAGCTGCACTCACTATTCTGCTGGTGCAGTCACTGTGTACATACATTACATTACTGATCCTGAGTTACCTCCTGTATTATACTCCAGAGCTGCACTCACTATTCTGCTGGTGCAGTCACTGTGTACATACATTACATTACTGATCCTGAGTTACCTCCTGTATTATACCCCAGAGCTGCACTCACTATTCTGCTGGTGCAGTCACTGTGTACATACATTACATTACTGATCCTGAGTTACCTCCTGTATTATACCCCAGAGCTGCACTCACTATTCTGCTGGTGCAGTCACTGTGTACATACATTACATTACTGATCCTGAGTTACATCCTGTATTATACTCCAGAGCTGCACTCACTATTCTGCTGGTGCAGTCACTGTGTACATACATTACATTACTGATCCTGAGTTACCTCCGGTATTATATTCCAGAGCTGCACTCACTATTCTGCTGGTGCAGTCACTGTGTACATACATTACATTACTGATCCTGAGTTACCTCCTGTATTATACCCCAGAGCTGCACTCACTATTCTGCTGGTGGAGTCACTGTGTACATACATTACATTACTGATCCTGAGTTACCTCCTGTATTATACCCCAGAGCTGCACTCACTATTCTGCTGGTGCAGTCACTGTGTACATACATTACATTACTGATCCCGAGTTACCTCCTGTATTATACTCCAGAGCTGCACTCACTATTCTGCTGGTGAGTCACTGTGTACATACATTACATTACTGATCCTGAGTTACATCCTGTATTATACTCCAGAGCTGCACTCACTATTCTGCTGGTACAGTCACTGTGTACATACATTACATTACTGATCCTGAGTTACATCCTGTATTATACTCCAGAGCTGCACTCACTATTCTGCTGGTGCAGTCACTGTGTACATACATTACATTACTGATCCTGAGTTACATCCTGTATTATACTCCAGAGCTGCACTCACTATTCTGCTGGTACAGTCACTGTGTACATACATCACATTACTGATCCTGAGTTGCATCCTGTATTATACCCCAGAGCTGCACTCACTATTCTGCTGGTGCAGTCACTGTGTACATACATTACATTACTGATCCTGAGTTACCTCCTGTATTATACTCCAGAGCTGCACTCCCTATTCTGCTGGTGCAGTCACTGTGTACATACATTACATTACTGATCCTGAGTTACATCCTGTATTATACTGCAGAGCTGCGCTCACTATTCTGCTGGTGCAGTCACTGTGTACATACATTACATTACTGATCCTGAGTTACCTCCTGTATTATCCTCCAGAGCTGCACTCACTATTCTGCTGGTGCAGTCACTGTGTACATACATTACATTACTGATCCTGAGTTACCTCCTGTATTATACTCCAGAGCTGCACTCACTATTCTGCTGGTGCAGTCACTGTGTACATACATTACATTACTGATCCGGAGATACATCCTGTATTATACTCCAGAGCTGCACTCACTATTCTGCTGGTGCAGTCACTGTGTACATACATTACATTACTGATCCTGAGTTACATCCTGTATTTTACTCCAGAGCTGCACTCCCTATTCTGCTGGTGCAGTCACTGTGTACATACATTACATTACTGATCCTGAGTTACATCCTGTATTATACTCCAGAGCAGCACTCACTATTCTGCTGGTGTAGTCACTGTGTACATACATTACTGATCCTGAGTTACATCCTGTATTATACTCCAGAGCTGCACTCGCTATTCTGCTGGTGCAGTCACTGTGTACATACATTACATTACTGATCCTGAGTTACCTCCTGTATTATACTCCAGAGCTGCGCTCACTATTCTGCTGGTGCAGTCACTGTGTACATACATTACATTACTGATCCTGAGTTACCTCCTGTATTATACTCCAGAGCTGCGCTCACTATTCTGCTGGTGCAGTCACTGTGTACATACATTACTGATCCTGAGTTACATCCTGTATTATACTCCAGAGCTGCACTCACTATTCTGCTGGTGCAGTCACTGTGTACATACATTACATTACTGAACCTGAGTTACATCCTGTATTATACTCCAGAGCTGCACTCACTATTCTGCTGGTGCAGTCACTGTGTACATACATTACATTACTGATCCTGAGTTACATCCTGTATTATACTCCAGAGCTGGACTCACTATTCTGCTGGTGCAGTCATTATGTACATACATTACATTACTGATCCTGAGTTACATCCTGTATTATACTCCAGAGCTGAACTCACTATTCTGCTGGTGCAGTCATTATGTACATACATTACATTACTGATCCTGAGTTACATCCTGTATTATACTCCAGAGCTGGACTCACTATTCTGCTGGTGCAGTCATTATGTACATACATTACATTACTGATCCTGAGTTACATCCTGTATTATACTCCAGAGCTGCACTCACTATTCTGCTGGTGCAGTCACTGTGCACATACATTACATTACTGATCCTGAGTTACCTCCTGTATTATACTCCAGAGCGGCGCTCACTATTCTGCTGGTGCAGTCACTGTGTACATACATTACATTACTGATCCTGAGTTACATCCTGTATTATACTCCAGAGCTGCACTCACTATTCTGCTGGTGCAGTCACTGTGTACATACATTACATTACTGATCCTGAGTTATATCCTGTATTATACTCCAGAGTTGCACTCACTATTCTGCTGGTGCAGTCACTGTGTACATACATTACATTACTGATCCTGAGTTACATCCTGTATTATACTCCAGAGCTGCACTCACTATTCTGCTGGTGCAGTCACTGTGTACATACATTACATTACTGATCCTGAGTTATATCCTGTATTATACTCCAGAGTTGCACTCACTATTCTGCTGGTGCAGTCACTGTGTACATACATTACATTACTGATCCTGAGTTACATCCTGTATTATACTCCAGAGCTGCACTCACTATTCTGCTGGTGCAGTCACTGTGTACATACATTACATTACTGATCCTGAGTTATATCCTGTATTATACTCCAGAGTTGCACTCACTATTCTGCTGGTGCAGTCACTGTGTACATACATTACATTACTGATCCTGAGTTACATCCTGTATTATACTCCAGAGCTGCACTCACTATTCTGCTGGTGCAGTCACTGTGTACATACATTACATTACTGATCCTGAGTTACATCCTGTATTATACTCCAGAGCTGCACTCACTATTCTGCTGGTGCAGTCACTGTGTACATACATTACATTACTGATCCTGAGTTACATCCTGTATTATACTCCAGAGCTGCACTCACTATTCTGCTGGTGCAGTCACTGTGCACATACATTACATTACTGATCCTGAGTTACCTCCTGTATTATACCCCAGAGCTGCACTCACTATTCTGCTGGTGCAGACACTGTGTACATACATTACATTACAGATCCTGAGTTACATCCTGTATTATACTCCAGAGCGGCACTCACTATTCTGCTGGTGCAGTCACTGTGTACATACATTACATTACAGATCCTGAGTTACATCCTGTATTATACTCCAGAGCTGGACTCACTATTCTGCTGGTGCAGTCACTGTGTACATACATTACATTACTGATCCTGAGTTACATCCTGTATTATACTCCAGAGCTGCACTCACTATTCTGCTGGTGCAGTCACTGTGCACATACATTACATTACTGATCCTGAGTTACCTCCTGTATTATACTCCAGAGCTGCACTCACTATTCTGCTGGTGAGTCACTGTGTACATACATTACATTACTGATCCTGAGTTACCTCCTGTATTATACTCCAGAGCTGCACTCACTATTCTGCTGGTGGAGTCACTGTGTACATACATTACATTACTGATCCTGAGTTACATCCTGTATTATACTCCAGAGCTGCACTCACTATTCTGCTGGTGCAGTCACTGTGTACATACATTACATTACTGATCCTGAGTTACATCCTGTATTATACTCCAGAGCTGTACTCACTATTCTGCTGGTGCAGTCATTATGTACATACATTACATTACTGATCCTGAGTTACATCCTGTATTATACTCCAGAGCTGCACTCACTATTCTGCTGGTGCAGTCACTGTGTACATACATTACATTACTGATCCTGAGTTACATCCTGTATTATACTCCAGAGCTGGACTCACTATTCTGCTGGTGCAGTCATTATGTACATACATTACATTACTGATCCTGAGTTACATCCTGTATTATACTCCAGAGCTGCACTCACTATTCTGCTGGTGCAGTCACTGTGTACATACATTACATTACTGATCCTGAGTAACCTCCTGTATTATCCTCCAGAGCTGCACTCACTATTCTGCTGGTGCAGTCACTGTGTACATACATTACATTACAGATCCTGAGTTACATCCTGTATTATACTCCAGAGCTGGACTCACTATTCTGCTGGTGCAGTCACTGTGTACATACATTACATTACTGATCCTGAGTTACATCCTGTATTATACTCCAGAGCTGCACTCACTATTCTGCTGGTGCAGTCACTGTGCACATACATTACATTACTGATCCTGAGTTACCTCCTGTATTATACTCCAGAGCTGCACTCACTATTCTGCTGGTGAGTCACTGTGTACATACATTACATTACTGATCCTGAGTTACATCCTGTATTATACTCCAGAGCTGGACTCACTATTCTGCTGGTGCAGTCATTATGTACATACATTACATTACTGATCCTGAGTTACATCCTGTATTATACTCCAGAGCTGCACTCACTATTCTGCTGGTGCAGTCACTGTGTACATACATTACATTACTGATCCTGAGTAACCTCCTGTATTATCCTCCAGAGCTGCACTCACTATTCTGCTGGTGCAGTCACTGTGTACATACATTACATTACTGATCCTGAGTTACATCCTGTATTATACCCCAGAGCTGTACTCACTATTCTGCTGGTGCAGTCACTGTGTATATACATTACATTACTGATCCTGAGTTACATCCTGTATTATACTCCAGAGCTGCACTCACTATTCAGCTGGTGCAGTCACTGTGTACATACATTACATTACTGATCCCGAGTTACCTCCTGTATTATACTCCAGAGCTGCACTCACTATTCTGCTGGAGCAGTCACTGTGTACATACATTACATTACTGATCCTGAGTTACATCCTGTATTATACCCAGAGCTGCACTCACTATTCTGCTGGTGCTGTCACTGTGTACATACATTACATTACTGATCCTGAGTTACCTCCTGTATTATACTCCAGAGCTGCACTCACTATTCTGCTGGTGCAGTCACTGTGTATATACATTACATTACTGATCCTGCGTTACATCCTGTATTATACCCCAGAGCTGCACTCACTATTCTGCTGGTGCAGTCACTGTGTACATACATTACATTACTGATCCTGAGTTACCTCCTGTATTATCCTCCAGAGCTACACTCACTATTCTGCTGGTGCAATCACTGTGTACATACATTACATTACTGATCCTGAGTTACATCCTGTATTATACCCCAGAGCTGCACTCACTATTCTGCTGGTGCAGTCACTGTGTATATACATTACATTACTGATCCTGAGATACATCCTGTATTATACTCCAGAGCTGCACTCACTATTCTGCTGGTGGAGTCCCTGTGTACATACATTACATTACTGATCCTGAGTTACATCCTGTATTATACCCCAGAGCTGCACTCACTATTCTGCTGGTGCAGTCACTGTGTACATACATTACATTACTGATCCTGAGTTACATCCTGTATTATACTCCAGAGCTGGACTCACTATTCTGCTGGTGCAGTCACTGTGTACATACATTACATTACTGATCCCGAGTTACCTCCTGTATTATACTCCAGAGCTGCACTCACTATTCTGCTGGTGCAGTCACTGAGTACATACATTACATTACTGATCCTGAGTTACATCCTGTATTATACCCAGAGCTGCACTCACTATTCAGCTGGTGCAGACACTGTGTACATACATTACATTACTGATCCCTAGTTACCTCCTGTATTATACTCCAGAGCTGCACTCACTATTCTGCTGGTGCAGTCACTGTGTACATACATTACATTACTGATCCTGAGTTACCTCCTGTATTATACTCCAGAGCTGCACTCACTATTCTGCTGGTGCAGTCACTGTGTATATACATTACATTACTGATCCTGCGTTACATCCTGTATTATACCCCAGAGCTGCACTCACTATTCTGCTGGTGCAGTCACTGTGTATATACATTACATTACTGATCCTGAGTTACCTCCTGTATTATCCTCCAGAGCTACACTCACTATTCTGCTGGTGCAATCACTGTGTACATACATTACATTACTGATCCTGAGTTACATCCTGTATTATACTCCAGAGCTGCACTCACTATTCTGCTGGTGCAGTCACTGTGTACATACATTACATTACTGATCCTGAGTAACCTCCTGTATTATACTCCAGAGCTGCGCTCACTATTCTGCTGGTGCAGTCACTGTGTACATACATTACATTACTGATCCTGAGTTACATCCTGTATTATACTCCAGAGCTGCACTCACTATTCTGCTGGTGCAGTCACTGTGCACATACATTACATTACTGATCCTGAGTTACATCCTGTATTATACTCCAGAGCTGCGCTCACTATTCTGCTGGTGCAGTCACTGTGTACATACATTACATTACTGATCCTGAGTTACCTCCTGTATTATACTCCAGAGCTGCACTCACTATTCTGCTGGTGCAGTCACTGTGTACATACATTACATTACTGATCCTGAGTTACATCCTGTATTATACTCCAGAGCTGCACTCACTATTCTGCTGGTGCAGTCACTGTGTACATACATTACATTACTGATCCTGAGTTACCTCCTGTATTATACTCCAGAGCTGCACTCACTATTCTGCTGGTGCAGTCACTGTGTACACACATTACATTACTGATCCTGAGTTACATCCTGTATTATACTCCAGAGCTGCACTCACTATTCTGCTGGTGCAGTCACTGTGTACATACATTACATTACTGATCCTGAGTTACATCCTGTATTATACTCCAGAGCTGCACTCACTATTCTGCTGGTGCAGTCACTGTGTATATACATTACATTACTGAACCTGAGTTACATCCTGTATTATACTCCAGAGCTGCACTCACTATTCTGCTGGTGCAGTCACTGTGTACATACATTACATTACTGATCCCGAGATACATCCTGTGTTATACTCCAGAGCTGCACTCACTATTCAGCTGGTGCAGACACTGTGTACATACATTACATTACTGATCCCTAGTTACCTCCTGTATTATACTCCAGAGCTGCACTCACTATTCTGCTGGTGCAGTCACTGTGTACATACATTACATTACTGATCCTGAGTTACCTCCTGTATTATACTCCAGAGCTGCACTCACTATTCTGCTGGTGCAGTCACTGTGTATATACATTACATTACTGATCCTGCGTTACATCCTGTATTATACCCCAGAGCTGCACTCACTATTCTGCTGGTGCAGTCACTGTGTATATACATTACATTACTGATCCTGAGTTACCTCCTGTATTATCCTCCAGAGCTACACTCACTATTCTGCTGGTGCAATCACTGTGTACATACATTACATTACTGATCCTGAGTTACATCCTGTATTATACTCCAGAGCTGCACTCACTATTCTGCTGGTGCAGTCACTGTGTACATACATTACATTACTGATCCTGAGTAACCTCCTGTATTATACTCCAGAGCTGCGCTCACTATTCTGCTGGTGCAGTCACTGTGTACATACATTACATTACTGATCCTGAGTTACATCCTGTATTATACTCCAGAGCTGCACTCACTATTCTGCTGGTGCAGTCACTGTGCACATACATTACATTACTGATCCTGAGTTACATCCTGTATTATACTCCAGAGCTGCGCTCACTATTCTGCTGGTGCAGTCACTGTGTACATACATTACATTACTGATCCTGAGTTACCTCCTGTATTATACTCCAGAGCTGCACTCACTATTCTGCTGGTGCAGTCACTGTGTACATACATTACATTACTGATCCTGAGTTACATCCTGTATTATACTCCAGAGCTGCACTCACTATTCTGCTGGTGCAGTCACTGTGTACATACATTACATTACTGATCCTGAGTTACATCCTGTATTATACTCCAGAGCTGCACTCACTATTCTGCTGGTGCAGTCACTGTGTATATACATTACATTACTGAACCTGAGTTACATCCTGTATTATACTCCAGAGCTGCACTCACTATTCTGCTGGTGCAGTCACTGTGTACATACATTACATTACTGATCCCGAGATACATCCTGTGTTATACTCCAGAGCTGCACTCACTATTCTGCTGGTACAGTCACTGTGTACATACATTACATTACTGATCCTGAGTTACATCCTGTATTATACTCCAGAGCTGGACTCACTATTCTGCTGGTGCAGTCACTGTGTACATACATTACATTACTGATCCTGAGTTACATCCTGTATTATACTCTAGAGCTGCACTCACTATTCTGCTGGTGCAGTCACTGTGTACATACATTACATTACTGATCCTGAGTTACCTCCTGTATTATACTCCAGAGCTGCACTCACTATTCTGCTGGTGCAGTCACTGTGTACATACATTACATTACTGATCCTGAGTTACCTCCTGTATTATACTCCAGAGCTGCACTCACTATTCTGCTGGTGGAGTCACTGTGTACATACATTACTTTACTGATCCTGAGTTACATCCTGTATTATACTCCAGAGCTGCACTCACTATTCTGCTGGTGCAGTCACTGTGTACATACATTACATTACTGATCCCGAGTTACCTCCTGTATTATACTCCAGAGCTGCACTCACTATTCTGCTGGTGCAGTCACTGTGTACATACAATACATTACTGATCCTGAGTTACCTCCTGTATTATACTCCAGAGCTGCACTCACTATTCTGCTGGTGCAGTCACTGTGTACATACATTACATTACTGATCCTGAGTTGCATCCTGTATTATACTCCAGAGCTGCACTCACTATTCTGCTGGTGCAGTCACTGTGTATATACATTACATTACTGATCCTGAGTTACATCCTGTATTATACTCCAGAGCTGCACTCACTATTCTGCTGTTAGTCACTGTGTACATACATTACATTACTGATCCTGTATTATACTCCAGAGCTGCACTCACTATTCTGCTGGTGCAGTCACTGTGTACATACATTACATTACTGATCCTGAGTTACCTCCTGTATTATACTCCAGAGCTGCACTCACTATTCTGCTGGTGCAGTCACTGTGTACATACATTACATTACTGATCCTGAGTTACATCCTGTATTATACCCCAGAGCTGCACTCACTATTCTGCTGGTGCAGTCACTGTGTACATACATTACATTACTGATCCTGAGTTACCTCCTGTATTATCCTCCAGAGCTGCACTCACTATTCTGCTGGTGCAGTCACTGTGTACATACATTACTGATCCTGAGTCACCTTCTGTATTATACTCCAGAGCTGCACTCACTATTCTGCTGGTGCAGTCACTGTGTACATACATTACATTACTGATCCTGAGTTACATCCTGTATTATACCCCAGAGCTGTACTCACTATTCTGCTGGTGCAGTCACTGTGTACATACATTACATTACTGATCATGAGTTACCTCCTGTATTATACTCCAGAGCTGCACTCACTATTCTGCTGGTGCTGTCACTGTGTACATACATTACATTACTGATCCTGAGTTACCTCCTGTATTATACCCCAGAGCTGCACTCACTATTCTGCTGGTGGAGTCTCTGTGTACATACATTACATTACTGATCCTGAGTTAGATCCTGTATTATACCCCAGAGCTGCACTCACTATTCTGCTGGTGGAGTCACTGTGTACATACATTACATTACTGATCCTGAGTTAGATCCTGTATTATACTCCAGAGCTGGACTCACTATTCTGCTGGTGCAGTCACTGTGTACATACATTACATTACTGATCCTGAGTTACCTCCTGTATTATACTCCAGAGCTGCACTCACTATTCTGCTGGTGAAGTCACTGTGTACATACATTACATTACTGATCCTGAGTTACCTCCTGTATTATACTCCAGAGCTGCACTCACTATTCTGCTGGTGCAGTCACTGTGTACATACATTACATTACTGATCCTGAGTTACCTCCTGTATTATACCCCAGAGCTGCACTCACTATTCTGCTGGTGGAGTCACTGTGTACATACATTACATTACTGATCCTGAGTTACCTCCTGTATTATACTCCAGAGCTGCACTCACTATTCTGCTGGTGCAGTCACTGGGTACATACATTACATTACTGATCCTGAGTTACCTCCTGTATTATACTCCAGAGCTGCACTCACTATTCTGCTGTTGCAGTCACTGTGTACATACATTACATTACTGATCCTGAGTTACATCCTGTATGATACTCCAGAGCTGCACTCACTATTCTGCTGGTGCAGTCACTGTGTACATACATTACATTACTGATCCTGAGTTACCTCCTGTATTATACTCCAGAGCTGCACTCACTATTCTGCTGGTGCAGTCACTGTGTACATACATTACATTACTGATCCTGAGTTACATCCTGTATTATACCCCAGAGCTGCACTCACTATTCTGCTGGTGCAGTCACTGTGTACATACATTACATTACTGATCCTGAGTTACCTCCTGTATTATACTCCAGAGCTGCACTCACTATTCTGCTGGTGCAGTCACTGTGTACATACATTACATTACTGATCCTGAGTTACCTCCTGTATTATACTCCAGAGCTGCACTCACTATTCTGCTGGTGCAGTCACTGTGTACATACATTACTGATCCTGAGTCACCTTCTGTATTATACTCCAGAGCTGTACTCACTATTCTGCTGGTGCAGTCACTGTGTACATACATTACATTACTGATCCTGAGTTACATCCTGTATTATACTCCAGAGCTGCACTCACTATTCTGCTGGTGGAGTCACTGTGTACATACATTACATTACTGATCCTGAGTTACATCCTGTATTATACTCCAGAGCTGCACTCACTATTCTGCTGGTGGAGTCACTGTGTACATACATTACATTACTGATCCTGAGTTACATCCTGTATTATACTCCAGAGCTGCACTCACTATTCTGCTGGTGCAGTCACTGTGTACATACATTACATTACTGATCCTGAGTTACCTCCTGTATTATACCCCAGAGCTGCACTCACTATTCTGCTGGTGCAGTCACTGTACATACATTACATTACTGATCCTGAGTTACATCCTGTATTATACCCCAGAGCTGTACTCACTATTCTGCTGGTGCAGTCACTGTGTACATACATTACATTACTGATCCTGAGTTACCTCCTGTATTATACTCCAGAGCTGCACTTAATATTGTGCTGGAGCAGTCACTGTGTACATACATTACATTACTGATCCTGAATTACATCATGTATTATACTCCAGAGCTGCACTCACTATTCTGCTGGTGGAGTCACTGTGTACATACATTACATTACTGATCCTGAGTTAGATCCTGTATTATACTCCAGAGCTGCACTCACTATTCTGCTGGTGCAGTCACTGTGTACATACATTACATTACTGATCCTGAGTTAGATCCTGCATTATACTCCAGAGCTGCTCTCACTATTCTGCTGGTGAAGTCACTGTGTACATACATTACATTACTGATCCTGAGTTACCTCCTGTATTATACTCCAGAGCTGCACTCACTATTCTGCTGGTGCAGTCACTGTGTACATACATTACATTACTGATCCTGAGTTACATCCTGTATTATACTCCAGAGCTGCACTCACTATTCTGCTGGTGCAGTCACTGTGTACATACATTACATTACTGATCCTGAGTTAGATCCTGCATTATACTCCAGAGCTGCTCTCACTATTCTGCTGGTGAAGTCACTGTGTACATACATTACATTACTGATCCTGAGTTACCTCCTGTATTATACTCCAGAGCTGCACTCACTATTCTGCTGGTGCAGTCACTGTGTACATACATTACATTACTGATCCTGAGTTACATCCTGTATTATACTCCAGAGCTGCACTCACTATTCTGCTGGTGCAGTCGCTGTGTACATACATTACATTACTGATCCTGAGTTACCTCCTGTATTATACCCCAGAGCTGCACTCAATATTCTGCTGGTGCAGTCACTGTGTACATACATTACATTACTGATCATGAGTTAGATCCTGCATTATACTCCAGAGCTGCTCTCACTATTCTGCTGGTGAAGTCACTGTGTACATACATTACATTACTGATCCTGAGTTACCTCCTGTATTATACTCCAGAGCTGCACTCACTATTCTGCTGGTGCAGTCACTGTGTACATACATTACATTACTGATCCTGAGTTACATCCTGTATTATACTCCAGAGCTGCACTCACTATTCTGCTGGTGCAGTCACTGTGTACATACATTACATTACTGATCCTGAGTTACCTCCTGTATTATACTCCAGAGCTGCACTCACTATTCTGCTGGTGCAGTCACTGTGTACATACATTACATTACTGATCCTGAGTTACCTCCTGTATTATACTCCAGAGCTGCACTCAATATTCTGCTGGTGAAGTCACTGTGTACATACATTACATTAATGATCCTGAGTTACCTCCTGTATTATACTTCAGAGCTGCACTCACTATTCTGCTGGTGAAGTCACTGTGTACCTACATTACTGATCCTGAGTTACATCCTGTATTATACTCCAGAGCTGCACTCACTATTCTGCTGGTGCAGTCACTGTGTACATACATTACATTACTGATCCTGAGTTACCTCCTGTATTATACTCCAGAGCTGCACTCACTATTCTGCTGGTGTAGTCACTGTGTACATACATTACATTACTGATCCTGAGTTACCTCCTGTATTATACTCCAGAGCTGCACTCACTATTCTGCTGGTGTAGTCACTGTGTACATACATTACATTACTGATCCTGAGTTACATCCTGTATTATACCCCAGAGCAGCACTCACTATTCTGCTGGTGCAGTCACTGTGTACATACATTACATTACTGATCCTGAGTTACATGCTGTATTATACTACAGAGCTGCACTCACTATTCTGCTGGTGCAGTCACTGTGTACATACATTACATTACTGATCCTGAGTTACCTCCTGTATTATACTCCAGAGCTGCACTCACTATTCTGCTGGTGTAGTCACTGTGTACATACATTACATTACTGATCCTGAGTTACCTCCTGTATTATACTCCAGAGCTGCACTCACTATTCTGCTGGTGTAGTCACTGTGTACATACATTACATTACTGATCCTGAGTTACATCCTGTATTATACCCCAGAGCAGCACTCACTATTCTGCTGGTGCAGTCACTGTGTACATACATTACATTACTGATCCTGAGTTACATCCTGTATTATACTCCAGAGCTGTACTCACTATTCTGCTGGTGCAGTCACTGTGTACATACATTACATTACTGATCCTGAGTTACATCCTGTATTATACTCCAGAGCTGCACTCACTATTCTGCTGGTGCAGTCACTGTGTACATACATTACATTACTGATCCTGAGTTACATCCTGTATTATACTCCAGAGCTGCACTCACTATTCTGCTGGTGCAGTCACTGTGTACATACATTACATTACTGATCCTGAGTTACCTCCTGTATTATACTCCAGAGCTGTACTCACTATTCTGCTGGTGCAGTCACTGTGTACATACATTACATTACTGATCCTGAGTTACATCCTGTATTATACCCAAGAGCTGCACTCACTATTCTGCTGGTGCAGCCACTGTGTACATACATTACATTACTGATCCTGAGTTACATCCTGTATTATACTCCAGAGCTGCACTCACTATTCTGCTGGTGCAGTCACTGTGTACATACATTACATTACTGATCCTGAGTTACCTCCTGTATTATACTCCAGAGCTGCACTCACTATTCTGCTGGTGTAGTCACTGTGTACATACATTACATTACTGATCCTGAGTTACATCCTGTATTATACCCCAGAGCAGCACTCACTATTCTGCTGGTGCAGTCACTGTGTACATACATTACATTACTGATCCTGAGTTACATCCTGTATTATACTCCAGAGCTGTACTCCCTATTCTGCTGGTGCAGTCACTGTGTACATACATTACATTACTGATCCTGAGTTACATCCTGTATTATACTCCAGAGCTGCACTCACTATTCTGCTGGTGCAGTCACTGTGTACATACATTACATTACTGATCCTGAGTTACATCCTGTATTATACTCCAGAGCTGCACTCACTATTCTGCTGGTGCAGTCACTGTGTACATACATTACATTACTGATCCTGAGTTACATCCTGTATTATACTCCAGAGCTGCACTCACTATTCTGCTGGTGCAGTCACTGTGTACATACATTACATTACTGATCCTGAGTTACCTCCTGTATTATACTCCAGAGCTGTACTCACTATTCTGCTGGTGCAGTCACTGTGTACATACATTACATTACTGATCCTGAGTTACATCCTGTATTATACCCAAGAGCTGCACTCACTATTCTGCTGGTGCAGCCACTGTGTACATACATTACATTACTGATCCTGAGTTACATCCTGTATTATACTCCAGAGCTGCACTCACTATTCTGCTGGTGCAGTCACTGTGTACATACATTACATTACTGATCCTGAGTTACCTCCTGTATTATACTCCAGAGCTGCACTCACTATTCTGCTGGTGCAGTCACTGTGTACATACATTACATTACTTATCCTGAGTTACCTCATGTATTATACTCCAGAGCTGCACTCACTATTCTGCTGGTGCAGTCACTGTGCACATACATTACATTACTGATCCCGAGTTACATCCTGTATTATACTCCAGAGCTGCACTCACTATTCTGCTGGTGCAGTCACTGTGTACATACATTACATTACTGATCCTGAGTTACCTCCTGTATTATACCCCAGAGCTGCACTCACTATTCTGCTGGAGTAGTCACTGTGTACATACATTACATTACTGATCCTGAGTTACATCCTGTATTATACTCCAGAGCTGCACTCACTATTCTGCAGGTGCAGTCACTGTGTACATACATTACATTACTGATTCTGATTTACCTCCTGTAATATCCTCCAGAGCTGCACTCACTATTCTGCTGGTGCAGTCACTGTGTACATACATTACATTACATTACTGATCCTGAGTTACATCCTGTATTATACTCCAGAGCTGTACTCACTATTCTGCTGGTGCAGTCACTGTGTACATACATTACATTACTGATCCTGAGTTACCTCCTGTATTATACCCCAGAGCTGCACTCACTATTCTGCTGGTGCAGTCACTGTGTACATACATTACATTACTGATCCTGAGTTACATCCTGTATTATACCCCAGAGCTGCACTCACTATTCTGCTGGTGCAGTCACTGTGTACATACATTACATTACTGATCCTGAGTTACATCCTGTATTATACTCCAGAGCTGCACTCACTATTCTGCTGGTGCAGTCACTGTGTACATACATTACATTACTGATCCTGAGTTACCTCCTGTAATATCCTCCAGAGCTGCACTCACTATTCTGCTGGTGGAGTCACTGTGTACATACATTACATTACTGATGCTGAGTTACCTCCTGTATTATACTCCAGAGCTGCACTCACTATTCTGCTGGTGCAGTCACTGTGTACATACATTACATTACTGATCCTGAGTTACCTCCTGTATTATACCCCAGAGCTGCACTCACTATTCTGCTGGTGCAGTCACTGTGTACATACATTACTGATCCTGAGTTACATCCTGTATTATACTCCAGAGCTGCACTCACTATTCTGCTGGTGCAGTCACTGTGTACATACATTACATTACTGATCCTGAGTTACCTCCTGTATTATACTCCAGAGCTGCACTCACTATTCTGCTGGTGCAGTCACTGTGTACATACATTACATTACTGATCCTGAGTTACCTCCTGTATTATACTCCAGAGCTGCACTCACTATTCTGCTGGTGCAGTCACTGTGTACATACATTACATTACTGATCCTGAGTTACCTCCTGTATTATACCCCAGAGCTGCACTCACTATTCTGCTGGTGCAGTCACTGTGTACATACATTACATTACTGATCCTGAGTTACCTCCTGTATTATACTCCAGAGCTGCACTCACTATTCTGCTGGTGCAGTCACTGTGTACACACATTACATTACTGATCCTGAGTTACCTCCTGTATTATACCCCAGAGCTGCACTCACTATTCTGCTGGTGCAGTCACTGTGTACATACATTACATTACTGATCCTGAGTTACATCCTGTATTATACTCCAGAGCTGTACTCACTATTCTGCTGGTGCAGTCACTGTGTACATACATTACATTACTGATCCGGAGTTACCTCCTGTATTATACTCCAGAGCTGCACTCACTATTCTGCTGGTGCAGTCACTGTGTACATACATTACATTACTGATCCGGAGTTACCTCCTGTATTATACTCCAGAGCTGCACTCACTATTCTGCTGGTGCAGTCACTGTGTACATACATTACATTACTGATCCTGAGTTACATCCTGTATTATACTCCAGAGCTGCACTCACTATTCTGCTGGTGCAGTCACTGTGTACATACATTACATTACTGATCCTGAGTTACATCCTGTATTATACTCCAGAGCTGCACTCACTATTCTGCTGGTGCAGTCACTGTGTACATACATTACATTACTGATCCTGTATTATACTCCAGAGCTGCACTCACTATTCTGCTGGTGCAGTCACTGTGTACATACATTACATTACTGATCCTGAGTTACCTCCTGTATTATACTCCAGAGCTGCACTCACTATTCTACTGGTGCAGTCACTGTGTACATACATTACATTACTGATCCTGAGTTACCTCCTGTATTATACTCCAGAGCTGCACTCACTATTCTGCTGGTGCAGTCACTGTGTACATACATTACATTACTGATCCTGAGTTACATCCTGTATTATACTCCAGAGCTGCACTCACTATTCTGCTGGTGCAGTCACTGTGTACATACATTACATTACTGATCCTGAGTTACCTCCTGTATTATACCCCAGAGCTGCGCTCACTATTCTGCTGGTGCAGTCACTGTGTACATACATTACATTACTGATCCTGAGTTACATCCTGTATTATACTCCAGAGCTGCACTCACTATTCTGCTGGTGCAGTCACTGTGTACATACATTACATTACTGATCCTGATTTACATCCTGTATTATACTCTAGAGCTGCACTCACTATTCTGCTGGTGCAGTCACTGTGTACATACATTACATTACTGATCCTGAGTTACATCCTGTATTATACTCCAGAGCTGCACTCACTATTCTGCTGGTGGAGTCACTGTGTACATACATTACATTACTGATCCTGAGTTACATCCTGTATTATACTCCAGAGCTGCACTCACTATTCTGCTGGTGCAGTCACTGTGTACATACATTACATTACTGATCCTGTATTATACTCCAGAGCTGCACTCACTATTCTGCTGGTGCAGTCACTGTGTACATACATTACGTTACTGATCCTGAGTTACATCCTGTATTATACTCCAGAGCTGCACTCACTATTCTACTGGTGCAGTCACTGTGTACATACATTACATTACTGATCCTGAGTTACCTCCTGTATTATACTCCAGAGCTGCACTCACTATTCTGCTGGTGCAGTCACTGTGTACATACATTACATTACTGATCCTGAGTTACATCCTGTATTATACTCCAGAGCTGCACTCACTATTCTGCTGGTGCAGTCACTGTGTACATACATTACATTACTGATCCTGAGTTACATCCTGTATTATACTCCAGAGCTGCACTCACTATTCTGCTGGTGCAGTCACTGTGTACATATATTACTGATCCTGAGTTACATCCTGTATTATACTCCAGAGCTGCACTCACTATTCTGCTGGTGCAGTCACTGTGTACATACATTACATTACTGATCCTGAGTTACATCCTGTATTATACTCCAGAGCTGGACTCACTATTCTGCTGGTGCAGTCACTGTGTACATACATTACATTACTGATCCGGAGTTACCTCCTGTATTATACTCCAGAGCTGCACTCACTATTCTGCTGGTGCAGTCACTGTGTACATACATTACATTACTGATCCTGAGTTACATCCTGTATTATACTCCAGAGCTGCACTCACTATTCTGCTGGTGCAGTCACTGTGTACATACATTACATTACTGATCCTGAGTTACATCCTGTATTATACTCCAGAGCTGCACTCACTATTCTGCTGGTGCAGTCACTGTGTACATACATTACATTACTGATCCTGTATTATACTCCAGAGCTGCACTCACTATTCTGCTGGTGCAGTCACTGTGTACATACATTACGTTACTGATCCTGAGTTACATCCTGTATTATACTCCAGAGCTGCACTCACTATTCTACTGGTGCAGTCACTGTGTACATACATTACATTACTGATCCTGAGTTACCTCCTGTATTATACTCCAGAGCTGCACTCACTATTCTGCTGGTGCAGTCACTGTGTACATACATTACATTACTGATCCTGAGTTACATCCTGTATTATACTCCAGAGCTGCACTCACTATTCTGCTGGTGCAGTCACTGTGTACATACATTACATTACTGATCCTGAGTTACCTCCTGTATTATACCCCAGAGCTGCGCTCACTATTCTGCTGGTGCAGTCACTGTGTACATACATTACATTACTGATCCTGAGTTACATCCTGTATTATACTCCAGAGCTGCACTCACTATTCTGCTGGTGCAGTCACTGTGTACATACATTACATTACTGATCCTGATTTACATCCTGTATTATACTCCAGAGCTGCACTCACTATTCTGCTGGTGCAGTCACTGTGCACATACATTACATTACTGATCCTGAGTTACATCCTGTATTATACTCCAGAGCTGCACTCACTATTCTGCTGGTGCAGTCACTGTGTACATACATTACATTACTGATCCTGAGTTACATCCTGTATTATACTCTAGAGCTGCACTCACTATTCTGCTGGTGCAGTCACTGTGTACATACATTACATTACTGATCCTGAGTTACATCCTGTATTATACTCCAGAGCTGCACTCACTATTCTGCTGGTGGAGTCACTGTGTACATACATTACATTACTGATCCTGAGTTACATCCTGTATTATACTCCAGAGCTGCACTCACTATTCTGCTGGTGGAGTCACTGTGTACATACATTACATTACTGATCCTGAGTTACATCCTGTATTATACTCCAGAGCTGCACTCACTATTCTGCTGGTACAGTCACTGTGTACATACATTACATTACTGATCCTGAGTTACATCCTGTATTATACTCCAGAGCTGCACTCACTATTCTGCTGGTGCAGTCACTGTGTACATACATTACTGATCCTGAGTTACATCCTGTATTATACTCCAGAGCTGCACTCACTATTCTGCTGGTGCAGTCACTGTGTACATACATTACATTACTGATCCTGAGTTACCTCTTGTATTATACTCCAGAGCTGCACTCACTATTCTGCTGGTGCAGTCACTGTGTACATACATTACATTACTGATCCTGAGTTACCTCCTGTATTATACTCCAGAGCTGCACTCACTATTCTGCTGGTGCAGTCACTGTGTACATACATTACATTACTGATCCTGAGTTACATCCTGTATTATACTCCAGAGCTGCGCTCACTATTCTGCTGGTGCAGTCACTGTGTACATACATTACATTACTGATCCTGAGTTACCTCCTGTATTATACTCCAGAGCTGCGCTCACTATTCTGCTGGTGCAGTCACTGTGTACATACATTACATTACTGATCCTGAGTTACCTCCTGTATTATACTCCAGAGCTGCACTCACTATTCTGCTGGTGCAGTCACTGTGTACATACATTACATTACTGATCCTGAGTTACATCCTGTATTATACTCCAGAGCTGCACTCACTATTCTGCTGGTGCAGTCACTGTGTACATACATTACATTACTGATCCTGAGTAACATCCTGTATTATACTCCAGAGCTGCACTCACTATTCTGCTGGTGCAGTCACTGTGTACATACATTACATTAGAGATCCTGAGTTACCTCCTGTATTATACTCCAGAGCTGCACTCACTATTCTGCTGGTGCAGTCACTGTGTACATACATTACATTACTGATCCTGAGTTACATCCTGTATTATACTCCAGAGCTGCACTCACTATTCTGCTGGTGGAGTCACTGTGTACATACATTACATTACTGATCCTGAGTTACCTCCTGTATTATACTCCAGAGCTGCACTCACTATTCTGCTGGTGCAGTCACTGTGTACATACATTACTGATCCTGAGTTACCTCCTGTATTATACTCCAGAGCTGCACTCACTATTCTGCTGGTGCAGTCACTGTGTACATACATTACATTACTGATCCTGAGTTACCTCCTGTATTATACTCCAGAGCTGCACTCACTATTCTGCTGGTGCAGTCACTGTGTACATACATTACATTACTGATCCTGAGTTACATCCTGTATTATACTCCAGAGCTGCACTCACTATTCTGCTGGTGCAGTCACTGTGTACATACATTACATTACTGATCCTGAGTTACCTCCTGTATTATACTCCAGAGCTGTACTCACTATTCTGCTGGTGCAGTCACTGTGTACATACATTACATTACTGATCCTGAGTTACATCCTGTATTATACTCCAGAGCTGCACTCACTATTCTGCTGGTGCAGCCACTGTGTACATACATTACATTACTGATCCTGAGTTACATCCTGTATTATACTCCAGAGCTGCACTCACTATTCTGCTGGTGCAGTCACTGTGTACATACATTACATTACTGATCCTGAGTTACCTCCTGTATTATACTCCAGAGCTGCACTCACTATTCTGCTGGTGCAGTCACTGTGTACATACATTACATTACTTATCCTGAGTTACCTCATGTATTATACTCCAGAGCTGCACTCACTATTCTGCTGGTGCAGTCACTGTGCACATACATTACATTACTGATCCCGAGTTACATCCTGTATTATACTCCAGAGCTGCACTCACTATTCTGCTGGTGCAGTCACTGTGTACATACATTACATTACTGATCCTGAGTTACCTCCTGTATTATACCCCAGAGCTGCACTCACTATTCTGCTGGAGTAGTCACTGTGTACATACATTACATTACTGATTCTGATTTACCTCCTGTAATATCCTCCAGAGCTGCACTCACTATTCTGCTGGTGCAGTCACTGTGTACATACATTACATTACTGATCCTGAGTTACATCCTGTATTATACTCCAGAGCTGTACTCACTATTCTGCTGGTGCAGTCACTGTGTACATACATTACATTACTGATCCTGAGTTACCTCCTGTATTATACTCCAGAGCTGCACTCACTATTCTGCTGGTGCAGTCACTGTGTACATACATTACATTACTGATCCTGAGTTACCTCCTGTATTATACCCCAGAGCTGCACTCACTATTCTGCTGGTGCAGTCACTGTGTACATACATTACATTACTGATCCTGAGTTACCTCCTGTATTATACCCCAGAGCTGCACTCACTATTCTGCTGGAGTAGTCACTGTGTACATACATTACATTACTGATTCTGATTTACCTCCTGTAATATCCTCCAGAGCTGCACTCACTATTCTGCTGGAGTAGTCACTGTGTACATACATTACATTACTGATTCTGATTTACCTCCTGTAATATCCTCCAGAGCTGTACTCACTATTCTGCTGGAGTAGTCACTGTGTACATACATTACATTACTGATTCTGATTTACCTCCTGTAATATCCTCCAGAGCTGCACTCACTATTCTGCTGGTGCAGTCACTGTGTACATACATTACATTACTGATCCTGAGTTACATCCTGTATTATACTCCAGAGCTGTACTCACTATTCTGCTGGTGCAGTCACTGTGTACATACATTACATTACTGATCCTGAGTTACCTCCTGTATTATACTCCAGAGCTGTACTCACTATTCTGCTGGTGCAGTCACTGTGTACATACATTACATTACTGATCCTGAGTTACCTCCTGTATTATACCCCAGAGCTGCACTCACTATTCTGCTGGTGCAGTCACTGTGTACATACATTACATTACTGATCCTGAGTTACCTCCTGTATTATACCCCAGAGCTGCACTCACTATTCTGCTGGTGCAGTCACTGTGTACATACATTACATTACTGATCCTGAGTTACATCCTGTATTATACCCCAGAGCTGCACTCACTATTCTGCTGGTGCAGTCACTGTGTACATACATTACATTACTGATCCTGAGTTACATCCTGTATTATACTCCAGAGCTGCACTCACTATTCTGCTGGTGCAGTCACTGTGTACGTACATTACATTACTGATCCTGAGTTACCTCCTGTAATATCCTCCAGAGCTGCACTCACTATTCTGCTGGTGGAGTCACTGTGTACATACATTACATTACTGATGCTGAGTTACCTCCTGTATTATACTCCAGAGCTGCACTCACTATTCTGCTGGTGCAGTCACTGTGTACATACATTACATTACTGATCCTGAGTTACCTCCTGTATTATACTCCAGAGCTGCACTCACTATTCTGCTGGTGCAGTCACTGTGTACACACATTACATTACTGATCCTGAGTTACCTCCTGTATTATACCCCAGAGCTGCACTCACTATTCTGCTGGTGCAGTCACTGTGTACATACATTACATTACTGATCCGGAGTTACATCCTGTATTATACTCCAGAGCTGCACTCACTATTCTGCTGGTGCAGTCACTGTGGACATACATTACATTACTGATCCTGAGTTACATCCTGTATTATACTCCAGAGCTGCACTCACTATTCTGCTGGTGCAGTCACTGTGTACATACATTACATTACTGATCCTGAGTTACCTCCTGTATTATACCCCAGAGCTGCACTCACTATTCTGCTGGTGCAGTCACTGTGTACATACATTACATTACTGATCCTGAGTTACATCCTGTATTATACTCCAGAGCTGCACTCACTATTCTGCTGGTGCAGTCACTGTGTACATACATTACATTACTGATCCTGAGTTACCTCCTGTATTATACTCCAGAGCTGCACTCATTCTGCTGGTGCAGTCACTGTGTACATACATTACATTACTGATCCTGAGTTACCTCCTGTATTATACTCCAGAGCTGCACTCACTATTCTGCTGGTGCAGTCACTGTGTACATACATTACATTACTGATCCTGAGTTACATCCTGTATTATACTCCAGAGCTGGACTCACTATTCTGCTGGTGCAGTCACTGTGTACATACATTACATTACTGATCCTGAGTTACATCCTGTATTATACTCCAGAGCTGCACTCACTATTCTGCTGGTGCAGTCACTGTGTACATACATTACATTACTGATCCTGTATTATACTCCAGAGCTGCACTCACTATTCTGCTGGTGCAGTCACTGTGTACATACATTACATTACTGATCCTGAGTTACCTCCTGTATTATACTCCAGAGCTGCACTCACTATTCTGCTGGTGCAGTCACTGTGTACATACATTACATTACTGATCCGGATTTACCTCCTGTATTATACTCCAGAGCTGCACTCACTATTCTGCTGGTGCAGTCACTGTGTACATACTTTACATTACTGATCCTGAGTTACCTCCTGTATTATACTCCAGAGCTGCACTCACTATTCTGCTGGTGCAGTCACTGTGTACATACATTACATTACTGATCCTGAGTTACATCCTGTATTATACTCCAGAGCTGCACTCACTATTCTGCTGGTGCAGTCACTGTGTACATACATTACATTACTGATCCTGAGTTACCTCCTGTATTATACTCCAGAGCTGCACTCACTATTCTGCTGGAGTAGTCACTGTGTACATACATTACATTACTGATCCTGAGTTACATCCTGTATTATACCCCAGAGCTGCGCTCACTATTCTGCTGGTGCAGTCACTGTGTACATACATTACATTACTGATCCTGAGTTACCTCCTGTATTATACTCCAGAGCTGCACTCACTATTCTGCTGGTGCAGTCACTGTGTACATACTTTACATTACTGATCCTGAGTTACCTCCTGTATTATACTCCAGAGCTGCACTCACTATTCTGCTGGTGCAGTCACTGTGTACATACATTACATTACTGATCCTGAGTTACCTCCTGTATTATACTCCAGAGCTGCACTCACTATTCTGCTGGTGCAGTCACTGTGTACATACATTACATTACTGATCCTGGGTTACATCCTGTATTATACTCCAGAGCTGCACTCATTATTCTGCTGGTGAGTCACTGTGTACATACATTACATTACTGATCCTGAGTTACCTCCTGTATTATCCTCCAGAGCTGCACTCACTATTCTGCTGGTGCAGTCACTGTGTACATACATTACGTTACTGATCCTGAGTTACCTCCTGTATTATACCCCAGAGCTGCGCTCACTATTCTGCTGGTGCAGTCACTGTGTACATACATTACATTACTGATCCTGAGTTACATCCTGTATTATACTCCAGAGCTGCACTCACTATTCTGCTGGTGCAGTCACTGTGCACATACATTACATTACTGATCCTGAGTTACATCCTGTATTATACCCCAGAGCTGCACTCACTATTCTGCTGGTGCAGTCACTGTGTACATACATTACATTACTGATCCTGAGTTACATCCTGTATTATACTCCAGAGCTGCACTCACTATTCTGCTGGTGCAGTCACTGTGTACATACATTACATTACTGATCCTGAGTTACATCCTGTATTATACTCCAGAGCTGCACTCACTATTCTGCTGGTGCAGTCACTGAGTACATACATTACATTACTGATCCTGAGTTACATCCTGTATTATACTCCAGAGCTGCACTCACTATTCTGCTGGTGCAGTCACTGTGTACATACATTACATTACTGATCCTGAGTTACCTCCTATATTATACTCCAGAGCTGCACTCACTATTCTGCTGGTGCAGTCACTGTGTACATACATTACATTACTGATCCTGATTTACATCCTGTATTATACTCCAGAGCTGCACTCACTATTCTGCTGGTGCAGTCACTGTGCACATACATTACATTACTGATCCTGAGTTACATCCTGTATTATCCTCCAGAGCTGCACTCACTATTCTGCTGGTGCAGTCACTGTGTACATACATTACATTACTGATCCTGAGTTACATCCTGTATTATACTCCAGAGCTGCACTCACTATTCTGCTGGTGCAGTCACTGAGTACATACATTACATTACTGATCCTGAGTTACATCCTGTATTATACTCCAGAGCTGCACTCACTATTCTGCTGGTGCAGTCACTGTGTACATACATTACATTACTGATCCTGAGTTACCTCCTGTATTATACCCCAGAGCTGCGCTCACTATTCTGCTGGTGCAGTCACTGTGTACATACATTACATTACTGATCCTGATTTACATCCTGTATTATACTCCAGAGCTGCACTCACTATTCTGCTGGTGGAGTCACTGTGTACATACATTACATTACTGATCCTGAGTTACCTCCTGTATTATACCCCAGAGCTGCGCTCACTATTCTGCTGGTGCAGTCACTGTGTACATACATTACATTACTGATCCTGAGTTACCTCCTGTATTATACCCCAGAGCTGCGCTCACTATTCTGCTGGTGCAGTCACTGTGTACATACATTACATTACTGATCCTGAGTTACCTCCTGTATTATACCCCAGAGCTGCGCTCACTATTCTGCTGGTGGAGTCACTGTGTACATACATTACATTACTGATCCTGACTTACATCCTGTATTATACTCCAGAGCTGCACTCACTATTCTGCTGGTGCAGTCACTGTGTACATACATTACATTACTGATCCTGAGTTACCTCCTGTATTATACTCCAGAGCTGCACTCACTATTCTGCTGGTGCAGTCACTGTGTACATACATTACATTACTGATCCTGAGTTACATCCTGTATTATACTCCAGAGCTGCACTCACTATTCTGCTGGTGCAGTCACTGTGTACATACATTACATTACTGATCCTGAGTTACATCCTGTATTATACTCCAGAGCTGCACTCACTATTCTGCTGGCGCAGTCACTGTGTACATACATTACATTACTGATCCCGAGTTACATCCTGTATTATACTCCAGAGCTGCACTCACTATTCTGCTGGTGCAGTCACTGTGTACATACATTACATTACTGATCCTGAGTTACATCCTGTATTATACTCCAGAGCTGCACTCACTATTCTGCTGGTGGAGTCACTGTGTACATACATTACATTACTGATCCTGTATTATACTCCAGAGCTGCACTCACTATTCTGCTGGTGCAGTCACTGTGTACATACATTACATTACTGATCCTGAGTTACCTCCTGTATTATACTCCAGAGCTGCACTCACTATTCTGCTGGTGCAGTCACTGTGTACATACATTACGTTACTGATCCTGAGTTACCTCCTGTATTATACCCCAGAGCTGCGCTCACTATTCTGCTGGTGCAGTCACTGTGTACATACATTACATTACTGATCCTGAGTTACATCCTGTATTATACTCCAGAGCTGCACTCACTATTCTGCTGGTGCAGTCACTGTGTACATACATTACATTACTGATCCTGAGTTACATCCTGTATTATACTCCAGAGCTGCGCTCACTATTCTGCTGGTGCAGTCACTGTGTACATACATTACATTACTGATCCTGATTTACATCCTGTATTATACTCCAGAGCTGCACTCACTATTCTGCTGGTGCAGTCACTGTGTGCATACATTACATTACTGATCCTGAGTTACATCCTGTATTATACCCCAGAGCTGCACTCACTATTCTGCTGGTGCAGTCACTGTGTACATACATTACATTACTGATCCTGAGTTACATCCTGTATTATACTCCAGAGCTGCACTCACTATTCTGCTGGTGCAGTCACTGTGTACATACATTACATTACTGATCCTGAGTTACATCCTGTATTATACTCCAGAGCTGCACTCACTATTCTGCTGGAGCAGTCACTGTGTACATACATTACATTACTGATCCTGAGTTACATCCTGTATTATACTCCAGAGCTGCACTCACTATTCTGCTGGTGGAGTCACTGTGTACATACATTACATTACTGATCCTGAGTTACCTCCTGTATTATACTCCAGAGCTGCACTCACTATTCTGCTGGTGCAGTCACTGTGTACATACATTACTGATCCTGAGTTACCTCCTGTATTATACTCCAGAGCTGCACTCACTATTCTGCTGGTGCAGTCACTGTGTACATACATTACATTACTGATCCTGAGTTACATCCTGTATTATCCTCCAGAGCTGCACTCACTATTCTGCTGGTGCAGTCACTGTGTACATACATTACATTACTGATCCTGAGTTACCTCCTGTATTATACTCCAGAGCTGCACTCACTATTCTGCTGGTGCAGTCACTGTGTACATACATTACATTACTGATCCTGAGTTACATCCTGTATTATACTCCAGAGCTGCACTCACTATTCTGCTGGTGCAGTCACTGTGTACATACATTACATTACTGATCCTGAGTTACCTCCTGTATTATACTCCAGAGCTGTACTCACTATTCTGCTGGTGCAGTCACTGTGTACATACATTACATTACTGATCCTGAGTTACATCCTGTATTATACTCCAGAGCTGCACTCACTATTCTGCTGGTGCAGCCACTGTGTACATACATTACATTACTGATCCTGAGTTACATCCTGTATTATACTCCAGAGCTGCACTCACTATTCTGCAGGTGCAGTCACTGTGTACATACATTACATTACTGATCCTGAGTTACCTCCTGTATTATACTCCAGAGCTGCACTCACTATTCTGCTGGTGCAGTCACTGTGTACATACATTACATTACTGATCCTGAGTTACATCCTGTATTATACTCCAGAGCTGCACTCACTATTCTGCTGGTGCAGTCACTGTGTACATACATTACATTACTGATCCTGAGTTACCTCCTGTATTATACTCCAGAGCTGTACTCACTATTCTGCTGGTGCAGTCACTGTGTACATACATTACATTACTGATCCTGAGTTACATCCTGTATTATACTCCAGAGCTGCACTCACTATTCTGCTGGTGCAGCCACTGTGTACATACATTACATTACTGATCCTGAGTTACATCCTGTATTATACTCCAGAGCTGCACTCACTATTCTGCTGGTGCAGTCACTGTGTACATACATTACATTACTGATCCTGAGTTACCTCCTGTATTATACTCCAGAGCTGCACTCACTATTCTGCTGGTGCAGTCACTGTGTACATACATTACATTACTTATCCTGAGTTACCTCATGTATTATACTCCAGAGCTGCACTCACTATTCTGCTGGTGCAGTCACTGTGCACATACATTACATTACTGATCCCGAGTTACATCCTGTATTATACTCCAGAGCTGCACTCACTATTCTGCTGGTGCAGTCACTGTGTACATACATTACATTACTGATCCTGAGTTACCTCCTGTATTATACCCCAGAGCTGCACTCACTATTCTGCTGGAGTAGTCACTGTGTACATACATTACATTACTGATTCTGATTTACCTCCTGTAATATCCTCCAGAGCTGCACTCACTATTCTGCTGGTGCAGTCACTGTGTACATACATTACATTACTGATCCTGAGTTACATCCTGTATTATACTCCAGAGCTGTACTCACTATTCTGCTGGTGCAGTCACTGTGTACATACATTACATTACTGATCCTGAGTTACCTCCTGTATTATACCCCAGAGCTGCACTCACTATTCTGCTGGTGCAGTCACTGTGTACATACATTACATTACTGATCCTGAGTTACCTCCTGTATTATACCCCAGAGCTGCACTCACTATTCTGCTGGTGCAGTCACTGTGTACATACATTACATTACTGATCCTGAGTTACATCCTGTATTATACCCCAGAGCTGCACTCACTATTCTGCTGGTGCAGTCACTGTGTACATACATTACATTACTGATCCTGAGTTACATCCTGTATTATACTCCAGAGCTGCACTCACTATTCTGCTGGTGCAGTCACTGTGTACGTACATTACATTACTGATCCTGAGTTACCTCCTGTAATATCCTCCAGAGCTGCACTCACTATTCTGCTGGTGGAGTCACTGTGTACATACATTACATTACTGATGCTGAGTTACCTCCTGTATTATACTCCAGAGCTGCACTCACTATTCTGCTGGTGCAGTCACTGTGTACATACATTACATTACTGATCCTGAGTTACCTCCTGTATTATACTCCAGAGCTGCACTCACTATTCTGCTGGTGCAGTCACTGTGTACACACATTACATTACTGATCCTGAGTTACCTCCTGTATTATACCCCAGAGCTGCACTCACTATTCTGCTGGTGCAGTCACTGTGTACATACATTACATTACTGATCCGGAGTTACATCCTGTATTATACTCCAGAGCTGCACTCACTATTCTGCTGGTGCAGTCACTGTGGACATACATTACATTACTGATCCTGAGTTACATCCTGTATTATACTCCAGAGCTGCACTCACTATTCTGCTGGTGCAGTCACTGTGTACATACATTACATTACTGATCCTGAGTTACCTCCTGTATTATACCCCAGAGCTGCACTCACTATTCTGCTGGTGCAGTCACTGTGTACATACATTACATTACTGATCCTGAGTTACATCCTGTATTATACTCCAGAGCTGCACTCACTATTCTGCTGGTGCAGTCACTGTGTACATACATTACATTACTGATCCTGAGTTACCTCCTGTATTATACTCCAGAGCTGCACTCATTCTGCTGGTGCAGTCACTGTGTACATACATTACATTACTGATCCTGAGTTACCTCCTGTATTATACTCCAGAGCTGCACTCACTATTCTGCTGGTGCAGTCACTGTGTACATACATTACATTACTGATCCTGAGTTACATCCTGTATTATACTCCAGAGCTGGACTCACTATTCTGCTGGTGCAGTCACTGTGTACATACATTACATTACTGATCCTGAGTTACATCCTGTATTATACTCCAGAGCTGCACTCACTATTCTGCTGGTGCAGTCACTGTGTACATACATTACATTACTGATCCTGTATTATACTCCAGAGCTGCACTCACTATTCTGCTGGTGCAGTCACTGTGTACATACATTACATTACTGATCCTGAGTTACCTCCTGTATTATACTCCAGAGCTGCACTCACTATTCTGCTGGTGCAGTCACTGTGTACATACATTACATTACTGATCCGGAGTTACCTCCTGTATTATACTCCAGAGCTGCACTCACTATTCTGCTGGTGCAGTCACTGTGTACATACTTTACATTACTGATCCTGAGTTACCTCCTGTATTATACTCCAGAGCTGCACTCACTATTCTGCTGGTGCAGTCACTGTGTACATACATTACATTACTGATCCTGAGTTACATCCTGTATTATACTCCAGAGCTGCACTCACTATTCTGCTGGTGCAGTCACTGTGTACATACATTACATTACTGATCCTGAGTTACCTCCTGTATTATACTCCAGAGCTGCACTCACTATTCTGCTGGAGTAGTCACTGTGTACATACATTACATTACTGATCCTGAGTTACATCCTGTATTATACCCCAGAGCTGCGCTCACTATTCTGCTGGTGCAGTCACTGTGTACATACATTACATTACTGATCCTGAGTTACCTCCTGTATTATACTCCAGAGCTGCACTCACTATTCTGCTGGTGCAGTCACTGTGTACATACTTTACATTACTGATCCTGAGTTACCTCCTGTATTATACTCCAGAGCTGCACTCACTATTCTGCTGGTGCAGTCACTGTGTACATACATTACATTACTGATCCTGAGTTACCTCCTGTATTATACTCCAGAGCTGCACTCACTATTCTGCTGGTGCAGTCACTGTGTACATACATTACGTTACTGATCCTGAGTTACCTCCTGTATTATACCCCAGAGCTGCGCTCACTATTCTGCTGGTGCAGTCACTGTGTACATACATTACATTACTGATCCTGAGTTACATCCTGTATTATACTCCAGAGCTGCACTCACTATTCTGCTGGTGCAGTCACTGTGCACATACATTACATTACTGATCCTGAGTTACATCCTGTATTATACCCCAGAGCTGCACTCACTATTCTGCTGGTGCAGTCACTGTGTACATACATTACATTACTGATCCTGAGTTACATCCTGTATTATACTCCAGAGCTGCACTCACTATTCTGCTGGTGCAGTCACTGTGTACATACATTACATTACTGATCCTGAGTTACATCCTGTATTATACTCCAGAGCTGCACTCACTATTCTGCTGGTGCAGTCACTGAGTACATACATTACATTACTGATCCTGAGTTACATCCTGTATTATACTCCAGAGCTGCACTCACTATTCTGCTGGTGCAGTCACTGTGTACATACATTACATTACTGATCCTGAGTTACCTCCTATATTATACTCCAGAGCTGCACTCACTATTCTGCTGGTGCAGTCACTGTGTACATACATTACATTACTGATCCTGATTTACATCCTGTATTATACTCCAGAGCTGCACTCACTATTCTGCTGGTGCAGTCACTGTGCACATACATTACATTACTGATCCTGAGTTACATCCTGTATTATCCTCCAGAGCTGCACTCACTATTCTGCTGGTGCAGTCACTGTGTACATACATTACATTACTGATCCTGAGTTACATCCTGTATTATACTCCAGAGCTGCACTCACTATTCTGCTGGTGCAGTCACTGAGTACATACATTACATTACTGATCCTGAGTTACATCCTGTATTATACTCCAGAGCTGCACTCACTATTCTGCTGGTGCAGTCACTGTGTACATACATTACATTACTGATCCTGAGTTACCTCCTGTATTATACCCCAGAGCTGCGCTCACTATTCTGCTGGTGCAGTCACTGTGTACATACATTACATTACTGATCCTGATTTACATCCTGTATTATACTCCAGAGCTGCACTCACTATTCTGCTGGTGGAGTCACTGTGTACATACATTACATTACTGATCCTGTATTATACTCCAGAGCTGCACTCACTATTCTGCTGGTGCAGTCACTGTGTACATACATTACATTACTGATCCTGAGTTACCTCCTGTATTATACTCCAGAGCTGCACTCACTATTCTGCTGGTGCAGTCACTGTGTACATACATTACGTTACTGATCCTGAGTTACCTCCTGTATTATACCCCAGAGCTGCGCTCACTATTCTGCTGGTGCAGTCACTGTGTACATACATTACATTACTGATCCTGAGTTACATCCTGTATTATACTCCAGAGCTGCACTCACTATTCTGCTGGTGCAGTCACTGTGTACATACATTACATTACTGATCCTGAGTTACATCCTGTATTATACTCCAGAGCTGCGCTCACTATTCTGCTGGTGCAGTCACTGTGTACATACATTACATTACTGATCCTGATTTACATCCTGTATTATACTCCAGAGCTGCACTCACTATTCTGCTGGTGCAGTCACTGTGTGCATACATTACATTACTGATCCTGAGTTACATCCTGTATTATACCCCAGAGCTGCACTCACTATTCTGCTGGTGCAGTCACTGTGTACATACATTACATTACTGATCCTGAGTTACATCCTGTATTATACTCCAGAGCTGCACTCACTATTCTGCTGGTGCAGTCACTGTGTACATACATTACATTACTGATCCTGAGTTACATCCTGTATTATATTCCAGAGCTGCACTCACTATTCTGCTGGTGCAGTCACTGTGTACATACATTACATTACTGATCCTGAGTTACATCCTGTATTATATTCCAGAGCTGCACTCACTATTCTACTGGTGCAGTCACTGTGTGCATACATTACATTACTGATCCTGAGTTACATCCTGTATTATACTCCAGAGCTGCACTCACTATTCTGCTGGTGCAGTCACTGTGTACATACATTACATTACTGATCCTGAGTTACCTCCTGTATTATACCCCAGAGCTGCACTCACTATTCTGCTGGTGCAGTCACTGAGTACATACATTACATTACTGATCCTGAGTTACATCCTGTATTATACTCCAGAGCTGCACTCACTATTCTGCTGGTGCAGTCACTGTGTACATACATTACATTACTGATCCTGAGTTACCTCCTATATTATACTCCAGAGCTGCACTCACTATTCTGCTGGTGCAGTCACTGTGTACATACATTACATTACTGATCCTGATTTACATCCTGTATTATACTCCAGAGCTGCACTCACTATTCTGCTGGTGCAGTCACTGTGCACATACATTACATTACTGATCCTGAGTTACATCCTGTATTATCCTCCAGAGCTGCACTCACTATTCTGCTGGTGCAGTCACTGTGTACATACATTACATTACTGATCCTGAGTTACATCCTGTATTATACTCCAGAGCTGCACTCACTATTCTGCTGGTGCAGTCACTGAGTACATACATTACATTACTGATCCTGAGTTACATCCTGTATTATACTCCAGAGCTGCACTCACTATTCTGCTGGTGCAGTCACTGTGTACATACATTACATTACTGATCCTGAGTTACCTCCTGTATTATACCCCAGAGCTGCGCTCACTATTCTGCTGGTGCAGTCACTGTGTACATACATTACATTACTGATCCTGATTTACATCCTGTATTATACTCCAGAGCTGCACTCACTATTCTGCTGGTGGAGTCACTGTGTACATACATTACATTACTGATCCTGAGTTACCTCCTGTATTATACCCCAGAGCTGCGCTCACTATTCTGCTGGTGCAGTCACTGTGTACATACATTACATTACTGATCCTGAGTTACCTCCTGTATTATACCCCAGAGCTGCGCTCACTATTCTGCTGGTGCAGTCACTGTGTACATACATTACATTACTGATCCTGAGTTACCTCCTGTATTATACCCCAGAGCTGCGCTCACTATTCTGCTGGTGCAGTCACTGTGTACATACATTACATTACTGATCCTGAGTTACATCCTGTATTATACTCCAGAGCTGCACTCACTATTCTGCTGGTGGAGTCACTGTGTACATACATTACATTACTGATCCTGTATTATACTCCAGAGCTGCACTCACTATTCTGCTGGTGCAGTCACTGTGTACATACATTACATTACTGATCCTGAGTTACCTCCTGTATTATACTCCAGAGCTGCACTCACTATTCTGCTGGTGCAGTCATTGTGTACATACATTACATTACTGATCCTGTATTATACTCCAGAGCTGCACTCACTATTCTGCTGGTGCAGTCACTGTGTACATACATTACATTACTGATCCTGAGTTACCTCCTGTATTATACTCCAGAGCTGCACTCACTATTCTGCTGGTGTAGTCACTGTATATATACATTACCGTGCAGTGGCGGCACAGTGAGACCGGAGGAAGCGACCGCGGCTGCTTTCCTCAGTGTCCGCTCGGGGCCTCGCTCTCCCGCCGGCGGCTGCACTCGTCATGCGACTCTTTGAAGTGTTTAATCCTTTTATCTGTTGCTGCACAAGGACTTTCTAGACCATGAGATGTGGAGAGCAGCGGTCGGAGATGAAGAGGAAGGATGATGGGGGGGGGTGAGAGTGCTGACGTCACATACTGCAAGGCTGGGGGCACAGATCTCCCCCTTTTTCCTAAGAGGATATGGGGGCTGTTGTGCCCACCAGGGACACGGATCCTCCAAACAGTCGCCGCACAATTCTCATGGATTCCGACTGATGAATATTAGTTTCCCCGGTTGGGCGCGGCGCTCACTGATGGCGGCAAAGAGCGTCTAATGTCCAGCAAGTGCAACTTTCAACATCTCTTACTATCAGCAAAGGGAGAAGGTTCTCAGCCACTGACAGCAAGCGGAGATCTTACAGAAGATCACTCTCCCAGGGATGAGATCCTGTGCAGAAGACTGGACCCCGCTCTTCCTGACATTATGGGCGCTGCTGCCAGTGCTAGCTGGTGTTAAACAGCCATGTTGGAGTTCCCTGTGCTCACAGCTGAGCTCGGTCAGCCGATCCTTTCCCCTTTATAGGTTGAAAAAACGTATATATTTGTACAACAAACTTCAATTAATGCAACCGAAAGGAACAGGGTGTGATTATTACTCCTGTAGATGGTCAGCTCTGGGGTCCGGGGGGGGATTATTACTCCTGTAGATTGTCAGCTCTGGGGGCCGGGGGGGGATTATTACTCCTGTAGATTGGCAGCTCTGGGGTCTGGGGGGTGATTATTACTCCTGTAGATTGTCAGCTCTGGGGTCCGGGGGGTGATTATTACTCCTGTAGATTGTCGGCTCTGGGGTCTGGGGGATGATTATTACTCCTGTAGATTGTCAGCTCTGGGGGCCGGGGGGTGATTATTACTCCTGTAGATTGTCAGCTCTGGGGTCCGGGGGGTGATTATTACTCCTGTAGATTGTCGGCTCTGGGGTCTGGGGGATGATTATTACTCCTGTAGATTGTCAGCTCTGGGGTCTGGGGGGTGATTATTACTCCTGTAGATTGTCAGCTCTGGGGTCCGGGGGGGGATTATTACTCCTGTAGATTGTCAGCTCTGGGGTCCGGGGGGGGATTATTACTCCTGTAGATTGTCAGCTCTGGGGTCCGGGGGGGGATTATTACTCCTGTAGATTGTCAGCTCTGGGGTCTGGGGGGTGATTATTACTCCTGTAGATTGTCAGCTCTGGGGTCCGGGGGGGGATTATTACTCCTGTAGATTGTCAGCTCTGGGGTCCGGGGGGGGATTATTACTCCTGTAGATTGTCAGCTCTGGGGTCCGGGGGGGGATTATTACTCCTGTAGATTGTCAGCTCTGGGGTCCGGGGGGTGATTATTACTCCTGTAGATTGTCGGCTCTGGGGTCCGGGGGGTGATTATTACTCCTGTAGATTGTCGGCTCTGGGGTCCGGGGGGGGATTATTACTCCTGTAGATTGTCGGCTCTGGGGTCCGGGGGGGGATTATTACTCCTGTAGATTGTCAGCTCTGGGGTCCGGGGGGGGATTATTACTCCTGTAGATTGTCAGCTCTGGGGTCCGGGGGGTGATTATTACTCCTGTAGATTGTCAGCTCTGGGGTCCGGGGGGTGATTATTACTCCTGTAGATTGTCAGCTCTGGGGTCCGGGGGGTGATTATTACTCCTGTAGATTGTCGGGTCTGGGGTCCGGGGGGTGATTATTACTCCTGTAGATTGTCGGGTCTGGGGTCCGGGGGGTGATTATTACTCCTGTAGATTGTCAGCTCTGGGGTCCGGGGGGTGATTATTACTCCTGTAGATTGTCAGCTCTGGGGGCCGGGGGGTGATTATTACTCCTGTAGATTGTCAGCTCTGGGGTCTGGGGGGTGATTATTACTCCTGTAGATTGTCAGCTCTGGGGTCCGGGGGGGGATTATTACTCCTGTAGATTGTCAGCTCTGGGGTCCGGGGGGGGATTATTACTCCTGTAGATTGTCAGCTCTGGGGGCCGGGGGGTGATTATTACTCCTGTAGATTGTCGGCTCTGGGGTCCGGGGGGTGATTATTACTCCTGTAGATTGTCGGCTCTGGGGTCCGGGGGGGGATTATTACTCCTGTAGATTGTCGGCTCTGGGGTCCGGGGGGGGATTATTACTCCTGTAGATTGTCAGCTCTGGGGTCCGGGGGGTGATTATTACTCCTGTAGATTGTCAGCTCTGGGGTCCGGGGGGTGATTATTACTCCTGTAGATTGTCAGCTCTGGGGTCTGGGGGGTGATTATTACTCCTGTAGATTGTCAGCTCTGGGGTCTGGGGGGTGATTATTACTCCTGTAGATTGTCAGCTCTGGGGTCTGGGGGGTGATTATTACTCCTGTAGATTGTCAGCTCTGGGGTCTGGGGGGTGATTATTACTCCTGTAGATTGTCAGCTCTGGGGTCTGGGGGGTGATTATTACTCCTGTAGATTGTCAGCTCTGGGGTCTGGGGGGTGATTATTACTCCTGTAGATTGTCAGCTCTGGGGTCTGGGGGGTGATTATTACTCCTGTAGATTGTCAGCTCTGGGGGGTGATTATTACTCCTGTAGATTGTCAGCTCTGGGGTCTGGGGGGTGATTATTACTCCTGTAGATTGTCGGCTCTGGGGTCTGGGGGGTGATTATTACTCCTGTAGATTGTCGGCTCTGGGGTCTGGGGGGTGATTATTACTCCTGTAGATTGTCAGCTCTGCGGTCCGGGGGGTGATTATTACTCCTGTAGATTGTCAGCTCTGGGGGGTGATTATTACTCCTGTAGATTGTCAGCTCTGGGGGGTGATTATTACTCCTGTAGATTGTCAGCTCTGGGGGCCGGGGGGTGATTATTACTCCTGTAGATTGTCGGGTCTGGGGTCCGGGGGGTGATTATTACTCCTGTAGATTGTCAGCTCTGGGGTCCGGGGGGTGATTATTACTCCTGTAGATTGTCAGCTCTGGGGTCTGGGGGGTGATTATTACTCCTGTAGATTGTCGGCTCTGGGGTCTGGGGGGTGATTATTACTCCTGTAGATTGTCGGCTCTGGGGTCTGGGGGGTGATTATTACTCCTGTAGATTGTCAGCTCTGCGGTCCGGGGGGTGATTATTACTCCTGTAGATTGTCAGCTCTGGGGGGTGATTATTACTCCTGTAGATTGTCAGCTCTGGGGGGTGATTATTACTCCTGTAGATTGTCAGCTCTGGGGGCCGGGGGGTGATTATTACTCCTGTAGATTGTCAGGTCTGGGGGGTGATTATTACTCCTGTAGATTGTCAGCTCTGGGGTCTGGGGGGTGATTATTACTCCTGTAGATTGTCAGCTCTGGGGTCCGGGGGGTGATTATTACTCCTGTAGATTGTCAGCTCTGGGGTCTGGGGGGTGATTATTACTCCTGTAGATTGTCAGCTCTGGGGTCCGGGGGGTGATTATTACTCCTGTAGATTGTCAGCTCTGGGGTCTGGGGGGTGATTATTACTCCTGTAGATTGTCAGCTCTGGGGTCCGGGGGGTGATTATTACTCCTGTAGATTGTCAGCTCTGGGGTCTGGGGGGTGATTATTACTCCTGTAGATTGTCGGCTCTGGGGTCCGGGGGGTGATTATTACTCCTGTAGATTGTCAGCTCTGGGGTCCGGGGGGTGATTATTACTCCTGTAGATTGTCAGCTCTGGGGTCCGGGGGGTGATTATTACTCCTGTAGATTGTCGGCTCTGGGGTCCGGGGGGTGATTATTACTCCTGTAGATTGTCAGCTCTGGGCTCCGGGGGGGGATTATTACTCCTGTAGATTGTCAGCTCTGGGCTCCGGGGGGTGATTATTACTCCTGTAGATTGTCAGCTCTGGGGGGTGATTATTACTCCTGTAGATTGTCAGCTCTGGGGTCTGGGGGGTGATTATTACTCCTGTAGATTGTCAGCTCTGGGGGCTGGGGGGTGATTATTACTCCTGTAGATTGTCAGCTCTGGGGGCTGGGGGGTGATTATTACTCCTGTAGATTGTCAGCTCTGGGGGCTGGGGGGTGATTATTACTCCTGTAGATTGTCAGCTCTGGGGTCTGGGGGGTGATTATTACTCCTGTAGATTGTCAGCTCTGGGGTCCGGGGGGGGATTATTACTCCTGTAGATTGTCAGCTCTGGGGTCCGGGGGGGGATTATTACTCCTGTAGATTGTCAGCTCTGGGGGCCGGGGGGTGATTATTACTCCTGTAGATTGTCAGCTCTGGGGGCCGGGGGGTGATTATTACTCCTGTAGATTGTCAGCTCTGGGGGCCGGGGGGTGATTATTACTCCTGTAGATTGTCAGCTCTGGGGTCTGGGGGGTGATTATTACTCCTGTAGATTGTCAGCTCTGGGCTCCGGGGGGTGATTATTACTCCTGTAGATTGTCGGCTCTGGGGTCCGGGGGGTGATTATTACTCCTGTAGATTGTCAGCTCTGGGGTCCGGGGGGTGATTATTACTCCTGTAGATTGTCAGCTCTGGGGTCCGGGGGGTGATTATTACTCCTGTAGATTGTCAGCTCTGGGGTCCGGGGGGTGATTATTACTCCTGTAGATTGTCAGCTCTGGGGGCCGGGGGGTGATTATTACTCCTGTAGATTGTCAGCTCTGGGGGCCGGGGGGTGATTATTACTCCTGTAGATTGTCAGCTCTGGGGTCCGGGGGGTGATTATTACTCCTGTAGATTGTCAGCTCTGGGGGCCGGGGGGTGATTATTACTCCTGTAGATTGTCGGCTCTGGGGTCCGGGGGGTGATTATTACTCCTGTAGATTGTCAGCTCTGGGGTCTGGGGGGGGATTATTACTCCTGTAGATTGTCGGCTCTGGGCTCCGGGGGGTGATTATTACTGCTGTAGATTGTCAGCTCTGGGGGCCGGGGGGGGATTATTACTCCTGTAGATTGTCGGCTCTGGGGGGTGATTATTACTCCTGTAGATTGTCAGCTCTGGGGTCCGGGGGGGGATTATTACTCCTGTAGATTGTCAGCTCTGGGGTCCGGGGGGGGATTATTACTCCTGTAGATTGTCAGCTCTGGGGGGTGATTGTCAGCTCTGGGGTCCGGGGGGTGATTATTACTCCTGTAGATTGTCAGCTCTGGGGTCCGGGGGGTGATTATTACTCCTGTAGATTGTCAGCTCTGGGGTCCGGGGGGTGATTATTACTCCTGTAGATTGTCAGCTCTGGGGTCCGGGGGGTGATTATTACTCCTGTAGATTGTCAGCTCTGGGGTCTGGGGGGTGATTATTACTCCTGTAGATTGTCAGCTCTGGGGTCCGGGGGGTGATTATTACTCCTGTAGATTGTCAGCTCTGGGGTCTAGGGGGTGATTATTACTCCTGTAGATTGTCAGCTCTGGGGTCTGGGGGGGGATTATTACTCCTGTAGATTGTCAGCTCTGGGCTCCGGGGGGTGATTATTACTCCTGTAGATTGTCAGCTCTGGGGTCTGGGGGGTGATTATTACTCCTGTAGATTGTCGGCTCTGGGGTCTAGGGGGTGATTATTACTCCTGTAGATTGTCAGCTCTGGGGTCCGGGGGGTGATTATTACTCCTGTAGATTGTCAGCTCTGGGGGCCGGGGGGGGATTATTACTCCTGTAGATTGTCAGCTCTGGGCTCCGGGGGGTGATTATTACTCCTGTAGATTGTCAGCTCTGGGGTCCGGGGGGTGATTATTACTCCTGTAGATTGTCGGCTCTGGGGTCTAGGGGGTGATTATTACTCCTGTAGATTGTCAGCTCTGGGGTCTGGGGGGGGATTATTACTCCTGTAGATTGTCAGCTCTGGGCTCCGGGGGGTGATTATTACTCCTGTAGATTGTCGGCTCTGGGCTCCGGGGGGTGATTATTACTCCTGTAGATTGTCAGCTCTGGGGTCCGGGGGGTGATTATTACTCCTGTAGATTGTCGGCTCTGGGGTCCGGGGGGTGATTATTACTCCTGTAGATTGTCAGCTCTGGGGTCCGGGGGGTGATTATTACTCCTGTAGATTGTCAGCTCTGGGGTCCGGGGGGTGATTATTACTCCTGTAGATTGTCAGCTCTGGGGTCTGGGGGGTGATTATTACTCCTGTAGATTGTCGGCTCTGGGGTCCGGGGGGTGATTATTACTCCTGTAGATTGTCAGCTCTGGGGTCCGGGGGGTGATTATTACTCCTGTAGATTGTCAGCTCTGGGGTCCGGGGGGTGATTATTACTCCTGTAGATTGTCGGCTCTGGGGTCCGGGGGGTGATTATTACTCCTGTAGATTGTCGGCTCTGGGCTCCGGGGGGTGATTATTACTCCTGTAGATTGTCAGCTCTGGGGGCCGGGGGGTGATTATTACTCCTGTAGATTGTCAGCTCTGGGGGCCGGGGGGTGATTATTACTCCTGTAGATTGTCAGCTCTGGGGGCCGGGGGGTGATTATTACTCCTGTAGATTGTCAGCTCTGGGGGCCGGGGGGTGATTATTACTCCTGTAGATTGTCAGCTCTGGGGGCCGGGGGGTGATTATTACTCCTGTAGATTGTCAGCTCTGGGGTCTGGGGGGGGATTATTACTCCTGTAGATTGTCAGCTCTGGGGGCCGGGGGGTGATTATTACTCCTGTAGATTGTCAGCTCTGGGCTCCGGGGGGTGATTATTACTCCTGTAGATTGTCAGCTCTGGGCTCCGGGGGGTGATTATTACTCCTGTAGATTGTCAGCTCTGGGGGCCGGGGGGTGATTATTACTCCTGTAGATTGTCAGCTCTGGGCTCCGGGGGGTGATTATTACTCCTGTAGATTGTCAGCTCTGGGCTCCGGGGGGTGATTATTACTCCTGTAGATTGTCAGCTCTGGGCTCCGGGGGGTGATTATTACTCCTGTAGATTGTCAGCTCTGGGCTCCGGGGGGTGATTATTACTCCTGTAGATTGTCGGCTCTGAGGTCCGGGGGGTGATTATTACTCCTGTAGATTGTCAGCTCTGGGGTCCGGGGGGTGATTATTACTCCTGTAGATTGTCGGCTCTGGGGGCCGGGGGGTGATTATTACTCCTGTAGATTGTCGGCTCTGGGGGCCGGGGGGTGATTATTACTCCTGTAGATTGTCGGCTCTGGGGGCCGGGGGGTGATTATTACTCTTGTAGATTGTCGGCTCTGGGGGCCGGGGGGTGATTATTACTCTTGTAGATTGTCGGCTCTGGGGGCCGGGGGGTGATTATTACTCCTGTAGATTGTCAGCTCTGGGCTCCGGGGGGTGATTATTACTCCTGTAGATTGTCAGCTCTGGGCTCCGGGGGGTGATTATTACTCCTGTAGATTGTCAGCTCTGGGCTCCGGGGGGTGATTATTACTCCTGTAGATTGTCGGCTCTGGGGTCTGGGGGGTGATTATTACTCCTGTAGATTGTCAGCTCTGGGGGCCGGGGGGTGATTATTACTCCTGTAGATTGTCGGCTCTGGGCTCCGGGGGGTGATTATTACTCCTGTAGATTGTCAGCTCTGGGGGGTGATTATTACTCCTGTAGATTGTCGGCTCTGGGGGCCGGGGGGTGATTATTACTCCTGTAGATTGTCAGCTCTGGGGTCTGGGGTGTGATTATTACTCCTGTAGATGGTCAGCTCTGGGGGCCGGGGGGTGATTATTACTCCTGTAGATTGTCAGCTCTGGGCTCCGGGGGGGTGATTATTACTCCTGTAGATTGTCGGCTCTGGGGTCTGGGGGGTGATTATTACTCCTGTAGATTGTCAGCTCTGGGGGCCGGGGGGTGATTATTACTCCTGTAGATTGTCGGCTCTGGGGTCCGGGGGGTGATTATTACTCCTGTAGATTGTCAGCTCTGGGCTCCGGGGGGTGATTATTACTCCTGTAGATTGTCGGGTCTGGGCTCCGGGGGGTGATTATTACTCCTGTAGATTGTCAGCTCTGGGGTCTGGGGGGTGATTATTACTCCTGTAGATTGTCGGCTCTGGGGTCTGGGGGGGGATTATTACTCCTGTAGATTGTCAGCTCTGGGCTCCGGGGGGTGATTATTACTCCTGTAGATTGTCAGCTCTGGGCTCCGGGGGGTGATTATTACTCCTGTAGATTGTCAGCTCTGGGGGCCGGGGGGTGATTATTACTCCTGTAGATTGTCAGCTCTGGGGGCCGGGGGGTGATTATTACTCCTGTAGATTGTCAGCTCTGGGGGCCGGGGGGGGATTATTACTCCTGTAGATTGTCGGGTCTGGGGTCCGGGGGGTGATTATTACTCCTGTAGATTGTCGGGTCTGGGGTCCGGGGGGTGATTATTACTCCTGTAGATTGTCGGCTCTGGGGTCTGGGGGGGGATTATTACTCCTGTAGATTGTCAGCTCTGGGCTCCGGGGGGTGATTATTACTCCTGTAGATTGTCAGCTCTGGGCTCCGGGGGGTGATTATTACTCCTGTAGATTGTCAGCTCTGGGGTCTGGGGGGTGATTATTACTCCTGTAGATTGTCAGCTCTGGGGTCTGGGGGGTGATTATTACTCCTGTAGATTGTCAGCTCTGGGCTCCGGGGGGTGATTATTACTCCTGTAGATTGTCAGCTCTGGGCTCCGGGGGGTGATTATTACTCCTGTAGATTGTCAGCTCTGGGCTCCGGGGGGTGATTATTACTCCTGTAGATTGTCGGCTCTGGGCTCCGGGGGGTGATTATTACTCCTGTAGATTGTCGGCTCTGGGGGCCGGGGGGTGATTATTACTCCTGTAGATTGTCAGCTCTGGGCTCCGGGGGGTGATTATTACTCCTGTAGATTGTCAGCTCTGGGCTCCGGGGGGTGATTATTACTCCTGTAGATTGTCAGCTCTGGGGTCTGGGGGGTGATTATTACTCCTGTAGATTGTCAGCTCTGGGGTCCGGGGGGTGATTATTACTCCTGTAGATTGTCAGCTCTGGGCTCCGGGGGGTGATTATTACTCCTGTAGATTGTCAGCTCTGGGGTCTGGGGGTGATTATTACTCCTGTAGATTGTCAGCTCTGGGGTCTGGGGGGTGATTATTACTCCTGTAGATTGTCAGCTCTGGGGTCTGGGGGGTGATTATTACTCCTGTAGATTGTCGGCTCTGGGGTCCGGGGGGTGATTATTACTCCTGTAGATTGTCAGCTCTGGGGTCCGGGGGGTGATTATTACTCCTGTAGATTGTCAGCTCTGGGGTCTGGGGGGGGATTATTACTCCTGTAGATTGTCAGCTCTGGGGTCTGGGGGGTGATTATTACTCCTGTAGATTGTCAGCTCTGGGGGCCGGGGGGTGATTATTACTCCTGTAGATTGTCAGCTCTGGGGTCTGGGGGGTGATTATTACTCCTGTAATTACGGCCCCCCATTACTCTCCTCCTTTACGCCTGGTGACCTCCTCCCCTAGCAGAAGCCTCTTTGATGTTGGCAGCAGTGTCCTAATGCAAGGTGGCAATGTGTGACCTATCTGTATCACTGCAGCCTCCTCCTCTGCCTCCTCCTCCTCCTCCTTCTCCTCCTCCTTCTCCTCCTCCTCCCTCCTGTGATGTGTATAGGGCTCTCATGCTCCACAAGGCTCTGCTTGCTCAGTCTGGGGAGGACCTGTGCTCCATGTCTATGGCAGGATGGTGAGGAGCTGCCCGGTGCCAGGATGGCAGTGCTCAGGTAATGGTGCCAGGATCACCGTCGCCTCCTAATGGATTTATGGATTCTGAGGCTTTTCTTTCGGACCCCCGACCCTCGCCGGTCATCACTGGCATCACGAGCGTTGTGACATCTGATGCTCCCGATCTGGATGTTGGAGGTGCAGAGCCGGTACATTGTGTTCTGTATGGAGGGGAGCCGGCGTCCTATATGATGTATGGAGGAGAGCCGGCGTCCTATATGATGTATGGAGGAGAGCCGGCGTCCTATATGATGTGTATGGAGGAGAGCCGGCGTCCTATATGATGTATGGAGGAGAGCCGGCGTCCTATATGATGTATGGAGGGGAGCCGGCGTCCTATATGATGTGTATGGAGGAGAGCCGGCGTCCTATATGATGTGTATGGAGGAGAGCCGGCGTCCTATATGATGTGTATGGAGGAGAGCCGGCGTCCTATATGATGTGTATGGAGGAGAGCCGGCGTCCTATATGATGTATGGAGGAGAGCCGGCGTCCTATATGATGTGTATGGAGGAGAGCCGGCGTCCTATATGATGTGTATGGAGGAGAGCCGGCGTCCTATATGATGTGTATGGAGGGGAGCCGGCGTCCTATATGATGTGTATGGAGGAGAGCCGGCGTCCTATATGATGTGTATGGAGGGGAGCCGGCGTCCTATATGATGTGTATGGAGGAGAGCCGGCGTCCTATATGATGTGTATGGAGGAGAGCCGGCGTCCTATATGATGTGTATGGAGGAGAGCCGGCGTCCTATATGATGTGTATGGAGGAGAGCCGGCGTCCTATATGATGTGTATGGAGGGGAGCCGGCGTCCTATATGATGTGTATGGAGGGGAGCCGGCGTCCTATATGATGTGTATGGAGGAGAACCGGCATCCTATATGATGTGTATGGAGGGGAGCCGGCGTCCTATATGATGTATGGAGGAGAGCCGGCGTCCTATATGATGTATGGAGGAGAGCCGGCGTCCTATATGATGTGTATGGAGGAGAGCCGGCGTCCTATATGATGTGTATGGAGGGGAGCCGGCGTCCTATATGATGTGTATGGAGGAGAGCCGGCGTCCTATATGATGTGTATGGAGGAGAGCCGGCGTCCTATATGATGTGTATGGAGGAGAGCCGGCGTCCTATATGATGTATGGAGGAGAGCCGGCGTCCTATATGATGTATGGAGGAGAGCCGGCGTCCTATATGATGTGTATGGAGGAGAGCCGGCGTCCTATATGATGTATGGAGGAGAGCCGGCGTCCTATATGATGTGTATGGAGGGGAGCCGGCGTCCTATATGATGTATGGAGGAGAGCCGGCGTCCTATATGATGTATAGAGGAGAGCCGGCGTCCTATATGATGTGTATGGAGGAGAGCCGGCGTCCTATATGATGTGTATGGAGGGGAGCCGGCGTCCTATATGATGTATGGAGGAGAGCCGGCGTCCTATATGATGTGTATGGAGGAGAGCCGGCGTCCTATATGATGTGTATGGAGGAGAGCCGGCGTCCTATATGATGTATGGAGGAGAGCCGGCGTCCTATATGATATGTATGGAGGAGAGCCGGCGTCCTATATGATGTGTATGGAGGAGAGCCGGCGTCCTATATGATGTGTATGGAGGGGAGCCGGCGTCCTATATGATGTGTATGGAGGAGAGCCGGCGTCCTATATGATGTGTATGGAGGAGAGCCGGCGTCCTATATGATGTATGGAGGAGAGCCGGCGTCCTATATGATGTGTATGGAGGAGAGCCGGCGTCCTATATGATGTATGGAGGAGAGCCGGCGTCCTATATGATGTGTATGGAGGAGAGCCGGCGTCCTATATGATGTGTATGGAGGAGAACCGGCGTCCTATATGATGTGTATGGAGGGGAGCCGGCGTCCTATATGATGTGTATGGAGGAGAGCCGGCGTCCTATATGATGTGTATGGAGGAGAGCCGGCGTCCTATATGATGTATGGAGGAGAGCCGGCGTCCTATATGATATGTATGGAGGAGAGCCGGCGTCCTATATGATGTGTATGGAGGAGAGCCGGCGTCCTATATGATGTGTATGGAGGGGAGCCGGCGTCCTATATGATGTGTATGGAGGAGAGCCGGCGTCCTATATGATGTGTATGGAGGAGAACCGGCGTCCTATATGATGTGTATGGAGGGGAGCCGGCGTCCTATATGATGTGTATGGAGGAGAGCCGGCGTCCTATATGATGTGTATGGAGGAGAGCCGGCGTCCTATATGATGTGTATGGAGGAGAGCCGGCGTCCTATATGATGTGTATGGAGGAGAGCCGGCGTCCTATATGATGTGTATGGAGGAGAGCCGGCGTCCTATATGATGTATGGAGGAGAGCCGGCGTCCTATATGATATGTATGGAGGAGAGCCGGCGTCCTATATGATGTGTATGGAGGAGAGCCGGCGTCCTATATGATGTGTATGGAGGAGAGCCGGCGTCCTATATGATGTGTATGGAGGGGAGCCGGCGTCCTATATGATGTGTATGGAGGGGAGCCGGCATCCTATATGATGTGTATGGAGGAGAGCCGGCGTCCTATATGATGTGTATGGAGGAGAGCCGGCGTCCTATATGATGTGTATGGAGGAGAGCCGGCGTCCTATATGATGTGTATGGAGGAGAGCCGGCGTCCTATATGATGTGTATGGAGGGGAGCCGGCGTCCTATATGATGTGTATGGAGGGGAGCCGGCGTCCTATATGATGTGTATGGAGGGGAGCCGGCGTCCTATATGATGTGTATGGAGGAGAGCCGGCGTCCTATATGATGTGTATGGAGGGGAGCCGGCGTCCTATATGATGTGTATGGAGGGGAGCCGGCGTCCTATATGATGTGTATGGAGGAGAACCGGCGTCCTATATGATGTGTATGGAGGAGAGCCGGCGTCCTATATGATGTGTATGGAGGAGAGCCGGCGTCCTATATGATGTATGGAGGAGAGCCGGCGTCCTATATGATGTGTATGGAGGAGAGCCGGCGTCCTATATGATGTGTATGGAGGAGAGCCGGCGTCCTATATGATGTGTATGGAGGAGAGCCGGCGTCCTATATGATGTGTATGGAGGAGAGCCGGCGTCCTATATGATGTATGGAGGAGAGCCGGCGTCCTATATGATGTGTATGGAGGAGAGCCGGCGTCCTATATGATGTGTATGGAGGAGAGCCGGCGTCCTATATGATGTGTATGGAGGAGAGCCGGCGTCCTATATGATGTGTATGGAGGGGAGCCGGCGTCCTATATGATGTATGGAGGGGAGCCGGCGTCCTATATGATGTGTATGGAGGAGAGCCGGCGTCCTATATGATGTGTATGGAGGAGAGCCGGCGTCCTATATGATGTGTATGGAGGAGAGCCGGCGTCCTATATGATGTGTATGGAGGAGAGCCGGCGTCCTATATGATGTGTATGGAGGAGAGCCGGCGTCCTATATGATGTGTATGGAGGGGAGCCGGCGTCCTATATGATGTATGGAGGAGAGCCGGCGTCCTATATGATGTATGGAGGAGAGCCGGCGTCCTATATGATGTATGGAGGAGAGCCGGCGTCCTATATGATGTATGGAGGAGAGCCGGCGTCCTATATGATGTGTATGGAGGAGAGCCGGCGTCCTATATGATGTGCTGTATGGCAGGTGATCGGACATCCTATCGGATCCCTCAGATGCGGTTTGGGGGGTTGTCATGTTGGCATGACCCCGGCTTGCTGATCAGTGGACTTTGCTGCGGTATTTTCGTTCACGCTCGTGTCTTCCTTGCTCTGAATATCTGAGGATTTGCTGGTTCTCTGCGTTTTCGGCTGGAGGGACGGCGGCCTCTGATATTAATCTCAGAATCAGACCCAGATGGCGGAGGAGGCTCAGCTTCTGCGGGAGGAGGCTCAGCTTCTGCGGGAGGAGGCTCAGCTTCTGCGGGAGGAGGCTCAGCCGCTGCGGGAGGAGAAGCCTCCAAAATGAGTTTCACCTGCGGAATCTGCACCGCATACAATGCGAGCGAGGACGGGGTCAGCGCAGGGAGCGGGGACAGGTTCAGCGCGGGGAGCGAGGACGGGGTCAGCGCTGGGAGCGAGGACGGGGTCAGCGCTGGGAGCGGGGACGGGGTCAGCGCGGGGAGCGAGGACGGGGTCAGCGCGGGGAGCGAGGACAGGGTCAGCGCTGGGAGCGAGGACAGGGTCAGCGCAGGGAGCGGGGACAGGTTCAGCGCGGGGAGCGAGGACGGGGTCAGCGCTGGGAGCGGGGACAGGGTCAGCGCTGGGAGCGAGGACAGGGTCAGCGCTGGGAGCGGGGACGGGGTCAGCGCGGGGAGCGAGGACGGGGTCAGCGCGGGGAGCGAGGACGGGGTCAGCGCTGGGAGCGAGGACAGGGTCAGCGCTGGGAGCGAGGACGGGGTCAGCGCTGGGAGCGGGGACAGGGTCAGCGCTGGGAGCGAGGACAGGGTCAGCGCTGGGAGCGGGGACGGGGTCAGCGCGGGGAGCGAGGACGGGGTCAGCGCGGGGAGCGAGGACGGGGTCAGCGCTGGGAGCGAGGACGGGGTCAGCGCAGGGAGCGGGGACAGGTTCAGCGCGGGGAGCGAGGACGGGGTCAGCGCTGGGAGCGGGGACAGGGTCAGCGCTGGGAGCGGGGACAGGGTCAGTGCGGGGAGCGAGGACAGGGTCAGCGCTGGGAGCGGGGACAGGGTCAGCGCGGGGAGCGAGGACGGGGTCAGCGCGGGGAGCGAGGACAGGGAGCCGTTTTTCAACTCGTGTATCCCTCATCTAGTGGTGGTCTCATCCCGTGTATCCCCCCTTATCGTCTCTAGGTCGTCTCCCATCCTCTGTATCCCTCGTCATAATCTGAGTCGTTTTCCATTGCATGTCACCAACCTCATCGTCTCACGAGAGTCTCCCATCCCTTGTATTTCCCCCTCACCATCTTGGAATCATTTAATGTCCTGTTTCAGAGTAAGTTACCCCCTTATCATTTCGTGGTCATCTCCTGTGTATCACCCTCATCATCTCGGAGTAATTTTACATCCTGTGTATCCCTATCCTCTTTTCAGAGTCATCTCCCATTACATATATCCCCCCTCATCGTCTCAGAGTCATTTTCCCCGTGTATTCCCCCTCATCGTCTTGCGGTCTTTTTTCCATCCCGTATATCCTCCCTCACGTCTCAGGGTCGTCACCCATTCCTGGTATTCTACCTCGTTGTCTTGGAGTCGTTTTCCATACCGTGTATCCCCCCTTCATCATCTCAGGGTAATTTTCCGACTCGTGTATCTTTCATCATCATCTTAGACATCTCTCATCTTCTGTATTCCCCCTCATCGCCATCTCCCATCCCGTGAATTCCCCTCATCGTTTCAGGGTCATTTTGCATCCCGTGTATCCCCACCCACCATCATCTCGATTTCGTCTCTCGTTTCGTGTGTCCACCCCTATCATCTTATCATCTTGGAGTCATTTTTTTTTTCTCTGCGATGTCTCTTGTCCCGCATATCCCCCCTCATCATCTTGAGGTCGTTGCTCTTCCCATCTATCCTCTTATCATCTCGGTATCCTCTACAATCCCGTGTAGGCTCCATCCCAATGTTGGGGTCATCTCCCGTCCCATGTAGCCCCCTTCACCATGTTGGGATTGTCTCTTATCCCGTCTATCCCCCCTCTTCACCCGTCTTCTCATGTAGCTCACAACCCATGTTGGGGTTGTCTCCTGTCCCCTGTTTCTGCCCTCATCATCCCGGAGTAGTCTTCCGCACCATGTAACCCCCAATCTCATGTTGATCTCGTCTCCTATCCCATGTAGTCCCTATCCCCATGTTGGGGTTGTCTCCCGTCCATATAGCCCCCATTTCCATGTGCGAGTCGTCTCCCATCTCATGTAACTCCCTTTCCCATGTTGGGGTTATCTCCCATCTCATGTAGCTCCTTTTCCCGTGTTGGGGTTGTCTCCCACCCCCTGTAATCACCATCGCCATGGTGGGGTCGTCTCCCTTTCCATGTAGCCCCCTTTCCATGTTGGCGTCATCTCCCATCCCATGTTGCCCCCATTCCCAATGTTTGGGTCGACTCCTGTACCGTCCAGCCACCATTCCCATGTTGGGGTCATCTCTCATCCTGTGTAGTTCCCATCTCCATGTTGGGGTCTTATCCCATCCCGTGTATCCTCCCCATTGTCCAGAAGTTGTTTCTCGTCCGGTGAAGCCCCCATTCCCAATGACGACGTTGTCTCCTGGCCTGTGTAGCTACCATCCCCGTGTTGGGGTCATCTCCCGTCCCTAGTAGCCCCCATCCCCATGTTGGGGTCATCTCCCGTCCCATGTACCCCTTTGTTGGGATAGTCTCCCTTCCCGTGTACCCCACATCCCCATGTTGAGGTCATCTCCCATCTTGCATAGCCCCAATTCACATGTTTGGGTAGTCTCCCATCCCATGTAGCCCCATTCCCATGTTGGGGTAATCTCCCATCCCATCTAGCCCCCATTCCCATGTTGAGGTCATCTCCTATCTTGCATAGCCCCAATTCACATGTTGGGGTCGTCTCCCATGCCGTGTAGCCCCATTCCCATGTTGGGGTAATCTCCCATCCCATCTAGCCCCCATTCCCATGTTGAGGTCATCTCCTATCTTGCATAGCCCCAAATCACATGTTGGGGTCGTCTCCCGTCCCTTGTAGCCCCCATCCTCATGTTTGGGTTATCTCCCATCCCATTTAGCCCACATCCCCATGTTGGGATTGTCTGCCATCCCATTTAGCCCCCATGTTAGGGTCGTTTCCCATCCTGTGTAGCCCCATTCCCATGTTCTGGTAATCTCCCATCCCATCTAGCCCCCATTCCCATGTTGGCGTCATCTCCCGTCCTGTGTAGCCCCCTTTTCCACGTTGGTGTCGTCTCCCGTTCTGTGTAGCCCCCATCCCCATATTGAGGTAGTCTCCCGTCCTATGTAAACCCCATTTCCATGTTGGGCTAGTCTCTCATCCTGTGTAGCCCCATTTCCATGTTGGGGTTGTCTTCCGTCCTGTGTAGCCCCCATGTTGGGGTCATCTCCCATCCCGTGTAGCCCCATCTCCATGTTGGGGTTATCTTGCGTCCCGTGTAGCCCCATCCCATGTTGGTTTAGTCTCCCGTCCCATGTAGCCACCATGTTGTAGTCTCCCATTCCTTGTAGCCCAATCTTCATGTTGTGGCGGTCTCATCCTGTGTAGTCCCATCCCCATGTTGGGGTTGTCTCCCATCCCATGTAGCCCCCATGTTGGGATAATCTCCCGTCCAGTGTAGCCCCCATCCCCATGTTGGGGTCAACTTCCGTCCCCTTTAGCCCCAATTCCCATGTTGAGGTCGTCTCACATCCTGTGTAGCCCCCATCCTTATGTTTGGGTCTTCTCCTGTCCCGTGTAGCCTCCATCCCCATATTGGGGTCATCTCCCATCCCGTGTAGTCCCCATCTCATGTTAGGATAGTCTCCCATCTCATTTAGCCCCCATGTTGGGGTCGTCTCCTATCCTGTGTAGCCCCCATCCCCATGTTGGGGTTGTCTTTGGTCCCATGTAGACCCCATTCCCATGTTGGGATGGTCTCCCATCCCGTGTTGCTCCCATCCCCATGTTGGTTTAGTCTCCTGTCCCGTGTAGCCACCATGTTGTGGTTGTCTCCCATCTTCCCGTGTAGCCCCATCTTCATGTTTGGGCTGTCTCCCGTCCCATGTAGTCCCATCCCCATGTTGGGATCTCCTCCCATCCAGTCTAGCCCCCATGTTGGGATAGTCTCCTGTCCTATGTAGCCCCCATCCCCATGTTGGGGTCAACTTCTGTCCCCTTTCGCCCTAATTCCCATATTGAGGTCGTCTCACATCCTGTGTAGCCACAATCCTTATGTTTGGGTCATCTCCCATCCTGTGTAGCCTCCATCCCCATGTTGGGGTAATCTCCCATCCCGTGTAGCCCCCCTTCCATGTTGGGATCGTCTCCCATTCCATTTAGCCCCCATGTTGGGGGCGTCTCCCATCCCCATGTTGGCGTAATCTCCCATCCCGCGTAGCCCCCATTTCCATGTTGGCGTCATCTCCCGTCCCATGTAGCCCCCATATCCATGTTGGTGTCATCTCCCGTCTCATGTAGCCCCCATATCCATGTTGGTGTCGTCTCCCATCCCGTGTAGCCCCCATATCCATGTTGGTGTCGTCTCCCATCCCGTGTAGCCCCCATATCCATGTTGGTGTCGTCTCCCATCCCGTGTAGCCCCCATCCCCATGTTTAGGTCGTCTCACATCCCGTGTAGCCCCCATGTTGGAGTAGTCTCCCTTCCTGTGTAGCCCCCATCCCCATATCGAGGTTGTCTCCCATCCAGTGTAGCATCCATGTTGGGGTTGTCTCCCATCTTGTTTAGCCCCCATCTCCATATTGAGGTGGTCTCCTGTCCCATGTAGCCCACATTCCCAAGTTGGAGTTGTCTTCTGTCCCATGTAGACCTCATCCCCATGTGGGAGTCGTCTCCCATCCCGTGTAGCCCCCATGTTGGAGTAGTCTCCCATCCCGTGTAGCCCCCATGTTGGAGTAGTCTCCCATCCCGTGTAGCCCCCATGTTGGAGTAGTCTCCCATCCTGTGTAGCCCCCATGTTGGAGTAGTCTCCCATCCTGTGTAGCCCCATCTCCATATTGGGGTGGTCACCCGTCCCTGACTGCACCCCGTCCCTGGCATTGTATCTGTGTGCTCCGCAGCCTGTTTACTGCTTCTTTTGATGTTGACGGATCTGGTCTTGATTAGATCAATACTTTCTTTCATTTCTAGAGAGAAGCCCACTCGCGGGATCCCCCGCTGACTTCAGAGCGTAGAGCAGATTACGGAGGAATTCACAACATACAATCCATATTATAGAGCCATGAGTGGAGGAGCCACGCGGGCGACTTACCTCACCGATGAGAACAGCAGCTTTAGGGAAGACGCCCCACGGCCACCCGTGCCTGGGGAGGAAGGACAGACACCGTGCCGTCTACCCGGCCAAAGATCAAAGGCTCTGTCACTTCCCAGCATCACCAGGAGGAACCAGGATGGTTTGGGGGAGCCGGAAGGGAGCGCGTCCCCAGATTCCCCATTGGTTCGATGGACCAAGTCCCTCCACGCTCTACTGGAGGACCAGGACGGTGCCCACCTCTTCCGGACCTTCCTGGAGAGGGAGAAATGTGTGGATACCTTAGATTTCTGGTTTGCCTGCAATGGATTTAGGCAGATGGACCTGAGGGATAACAAAACTCTGCGGGTGGCGAAAGCGATCTACAAAAGGTACATCGAAAACCCAAGTATGGTGGCCAAACAGCTGAAGCTCTCCACCAAAACCTTCATCCGGGACTGCATCAAGAGGCAGCAGATCGGCTCCACCATGTTTGACCGCGCGCAGGCCGAGATCCAGAGCCTGATGGAGGACCACGCTTACCAAATGTTTCTGACCTCCGACATTTTCCTGGAATACATTCGGACGGGCGGGGAGAATGCCGCTTATTTCCACACCATGGTCCCCGGGAGCCTAAAGCTGGTCACCGGCTACATGCCCACCCTCAATGAGGAGGAGGAACTCAACTGTGTGGACCTCAAAGCCAAAGGCTCGCCGGCTGTGGTGGGGCTCTCAAGCCAGTCCCTGAGGGCAACCGCAAGCTCACGGGCCAAGGACGCCATAGACATCTGCTACAGGTAGGACCTCCGTGTGTGGTGGACGTCTCCATCGATTATGGGGGGGAAGGTCGCCCCAGTGTCCTCCTGGATGGATGGGAGATGGCAGTAAGTCTTGTCCGTGAATGAATTAAGTGCTAGTCGTTGTGACCAACCATAGGGGGAGAAAAGTCAACTCCAAACTGAGGGGGCGCACGACGTCCCCCACCGGACCCCGAGTGAACTGAGCAGAAGAGTTCTCAGAGAGTATGGGGGCGTCCTCTAGTGGATACACCCCAAACTACACCAAGAAGTATCGGCACTGCCGCACAGTACAAACAGGACCAACGTATACCCTTATCCCCCCCTGTATAATACACACAGGACGTACTTATACCCCCCCTGTATAATACACACAGGACGTACTTATACCCCCCCTGTATAATACACACAGGACGTACTTATACCCCCCTGTATAATACACACAGGACGTACTTATACCCCCCTGTATAATACACACAGGACGTACTTATACCCCCCCTGTATAATACACACAGGACGTACTTATACCCCCCTGTATAATACACACAGGATGTACTTATACCCCCCTGTATAATACACACAGGACGTACTTATACCCCCCCTGTATAATACACACAGGACGTACTTATACCCCCCTGTATAATACACACAGGACGTACTTATACCCCCCTGTATAATACACACAGGACGTACTTATACCCCCCCTGTATAATACACACAGGACGTACTTATACCCCCCCTGTATAATACACACAGGACGTACTTATACCCCCTGTATAATACACACAGGACGTACTTATACCCCCCCTGTATAATACACACAGGACGTACTTATACCCCCCCTGTATAATACACACAGGACGTACTTATACCCCCCCTGTATAATACACACAGGACGTACTTATACCCCCTGTATAATACACACAGGACGTACTTATACCCCCTGTATAATACACACAGGACGTACTTATACCCCCCCTGTATAATACACACAGGACGTACTTATACCCCCCTGTATAATACACACAGGACGTACTTATACCCCCCCTGTATAATACACACAGGACGTACTTATACCCCCTGTATAATACACACAGGACGTACTTATACCCCCCCTGTATAATACACACAGGACGTACTTATACCCCCTGTATAATACACACAGGACGTACTTATACCCCCCTGTATAATACACACAGGACGTACTTATACCCCCCCTGTATAATACACACAGGACGTACTTATACCCCCTGTATAATACACACAGGACGTACTTATACCCCCCTGTATAATACACACAGGACGTACTTATACCCCCCTGTATAATACACACAGGACGTACTTATACCCCCCCTGTATAATACACACAGGACGTACTTATACCCCCCCCTGTATAATACACACAGGACGTACTTATACCCCCCTGTATAATACACACAGGACGTACTTATACCCCCCCTGTATAATACACACAGGACGTACTTATACCCCCCTGTATAATACACACAGGACGTACTTATACCCCCCCCTGTATAATACACACAGGACGTACTTATACCCCCCCTGTATAATACACACAGGACGTACTTATACCCCCCCTGTATAATACACACAGGACGTACTTATACCCCCCTGTATAATACACACAGGACGTACTTATACCCCCCTGTATAATACACACAGGACGTACTTATACCCCCCTGTATAATACACACAGGACGTACTTATACCCCCCTGTATAATACACACAGGACGTACTTATACCCCCCTGTATAATACACACAGGACGTACTTATACCCCCTGTATAATACACACAGGACGTACTTATACCCCCCTGTATAATACACACAGGACGTACTTATACCCCCCTGTATAATACACACAGGACGTACTTATACCCCCCTGTATAATACACACAGGACGTACTTATACCCCCCTGTATAATACACACAGGACGTACTTATACCCCCCCTGTATAATACACACAGGACGTACTTATACCCCCTGTATAATACACACAGGACGTACTTATACCCCCCTGTATAATACACACAGGACGTACTTATACCCCCCCCGTATAATACACACAGGACGTACTTATACCCCCTGTATAATACACACAGGACGTACTTATACCCCCCGTATAATACACACAGGACGTACTTATACCCCCTGTATAATACACACAGGACGTACTTATACCCCCCCTGTATAATACACACAGGACGTACTTATACCCCCTGTATAATACACACAGGACGTACTTATACCCCCCCTGTATAATACACACAGGACGTACTTATACCCCCCTG